>NW_026461918.1:0-63126 GCF_021730395.1 Mercenaria mercenaria
AATCTTTAAGCATGACGAAATTTCTGAAAAATATGAACTGCACACAATTTTAGGAAGTGTTGTTACAGGAATCACATTCTACAACGTCTTTATTAAGATGAGACTGACGATATATTCACTTTAATGTAACCTTGTGGTTTAACCATGTGTTGCTTTATAACCTATTATTTAATATGAAATAAGGCAATGCCTCAATCGGGAATCGTTACAGTCTATCAGCTTGCCCAGAAATATGCGTTTGTATCCATTTAAAGCTAGATTTTGGAATAAAAAAAAACAATATTGCCCATATTTGTACTGACGTGCAAGACGTTGCGGTTCATACAAGTTATGTGGGCGCTTATTAGGCACAAGGAAAAGGCGTATTCTTCCAAAAAAATCCGAAGTCAGACGCTCTGTGCACGTGCCGGAAGTACACTCTTTTTAACTGGATAGTATATGTCTCATTCGGTAAATCGCATGTTACCATAGAGGGATCGATTCCCTAAAAAGATCAATAAACGACTGGTGGCTGCCTTCTTGACATAATAACACACTGTATGATATTCTAGATGTGTCGTCAAGGCAAGAAAATCTAGAATATCGTCTGCAAGCACAGAATGCAACCAAGCATGTTAATTAAAAGTGCAATAACCCTCACTCCCCTAGCACCCGCTTGTGGAGTACAATGTTCTATGAAAAGAATCCACCATTTGTGACTGATGGACAGACTGACAAACTTGAGTAAATGGGCAATTTTTGCGAAGGCTTTATTCAGCTATTACATGCTAAGCAGACTTATTCAAAGAATTACAAGTCGTAACTGACATTATTCGCGAATGTTGGCGAAAATGAAACCATTGTGAATTTTACCCAGTCTACAGTATCCTGTTATATTGCCTTCTATCTATGTCTAATGTTTCATGATTAAAACGTCTTGTACTGTTTAATTAAAGATATCATAGGATCCACTTGTTTCATATTTTTAATAAGTTCAAGACGTTTGACGTAGCAACAAAATAATAGGATGCGCATCTCCTTATAGTCCCTAATCAACACACCCAGTTTCATCAAAATTCTTAACAAAGTTTTCCAAATTATCGAAGGATTTAGGAGACTTGTGGATGGACGGCATGTAGTTCTATCGTCATTACCCCCCTCGCCCCAATTCGGGACTAGCAATTACACTAGCCTTATGATAAAATATACAAGATCCTTTGTAAAATGCAACCAAGGAAAACAATAGCAGATTCGGCTTGATTAAGTCTGTTCATGAGAGTTAATGGAATATATAACACCCATCACGTTCCCTTCTCCCCCCCCCCCCCCGCCCCCCACCAGCACTGGCTTAAGCGGAATTCTATTATATAAATGATGAATGGACGGACTAGAAAATATAACAACACTAAGTAGTATGTAAGCTATAGTAAAGTTGTTGAAAATCGAAAGTGCAACAGCTCCAAACAAAAGGACTTGAAAGTAAAACTTCCGGCTGATAGAGGGGAAGCATGCTGTTACATATAGTCTTTGTACAATTTGGCTGAAACCATCATGAGAAACATTAAAGAGCTACGGATCCCACAACAAAATCTAACCTTAGTTTTACCTGACTTGAGCCATTTCAGCAAACAAGAGGGCCTTGATGGCCCTAAATCGCCCATCTGAGTTTCAGATCCTAAACAGCCTACAGATTGTGCAACTTCGGAAGAACACCATAGTGTGCTCCCGATGTGGAAAGTTCCAGTGGCAGTAGAAGTGAATTAGTGTGACAAGTGGCAAACATTTCAAACACTATTATGTTTTTTAGGTCTTTGAAACTGCGTGGAAAGAAATACATACAGACCACTCGAGCAGGCTGATAGCGTTTTGGAAGGTCTCTTTACAATAATGGCTATCTGCAGTCTGCACATCGTCTCATCACCATCTGCCTATCATCTAAGTTTCTAGTCAATACCTTTAATATTTTTAAGTTATGCTCAGGACACGAATTATGGTTCATGCACTCATCTCATAACCACATGCCAAGTTTAACGTCATTTCCTTGAATGGTTAATAAGTTATGCTCCGGACACTTTGAGCTCAATTTGTGGCCTTGACTTTAAACCTGCAGACAAGGTGCATGTTCTCTGATCATCGCCTCATCACTACCTACTTACATGCCAAGATTGAAGTTAGTACCTTGAATGACACGAATATAATGGACAAATTTGACATTTGAACTCAATTTGTGACCTTGACCTTTGACCTATAGACCCGATTCATGTGATCTACACATTGCCTTATCGCCATCTACCTATATGCCAAGTTTAAAGTCCATGTCATTAAAAGATATAAGTTATGCTGCAGACACAAATTACGACGTATAGACGGACGAGCAGACAAACGCGGCATCACATAATATGTTCAGTTTTTCCAAAACGGGCGTATAACAAGAGCACCGCCTTGCGGGTGCAGATGCTCATCTGATTTTTTTTGTCTCTGTATAATAGAAATATTGTCCTACCTATGATTTTCTAAGTCCAAAAGGGGCCATAATTCTTGCAAAAAGCAATGTAGAGTTAAGGTATTTGCTGTGCAGAGACAGCTTTTAATGGCGAATAACTGCTCCAAGTTTTAAAGCAATAGCTTTGACCGTAAAGGAGAAAATTTGACCTAAACAAAAACTTAACCAAGAAATCTGATATTTTCTAAGTCCAAAAGGGGCCATAATTCTTGCAAAAAGCAGGATGGAGTTATGTTTCTTGCTGTACAGAGTCAGCTATTGATGGTGAACAAGTGTTGCAAGTTTTAAAGCAATAGCTTTGATAGTTTAGGAGAAAAGCTGACCAAAACATAAAACTTAACAAGGCAACTCCGACGCAGACACTGATGAAGTGATGACAATAACTCATCATTTTTTTTTCTCAAAAAATCAGATGAGCTAAAATGGAAACTCAACAGGTATTCCAACATGACAAAAATGATTGAGACTAGTACTGTTCATGACGGTAGTAATAATGCATGCTTAGTAACCTTCCACAGCCGCTTGCTCCATGTTGAGCATAACTCAATATCTGCACATGTTACAAGTACTAAAAACAATTTAGACATCCGCTAATGTGCTCATACGACGGTGTTCATGGAACCTTAAAAGATAGAATGCAATTCCACGAAAAGCAGCGTATGGTTTCTGCTAAAGTTGTTTAAAGCTATTTCTATTTTAAGCTCTACTGGCCCCTACAAGGGGCCAAATGCCTCCTTTGAAAAAGTTTGGGAGCGGATCTCACAATGATGCAACATACCAAGTTTAAAGAAGACCCATTAAGAGGTTCAAAAGAAGTTGTTTACAGGTATTTCTGTCTTTAGCTCTAACTCTCTAGCGGCCCCGAAAAGGGTCACAGCGCTCCCATTTGTACCTAATTGGGAGAGGACCTTATAATGATGCTACTGACATAGTTTGATGAAGATCCATCATGTAGTTCATGAGAAAAAATTGTTTAAAGGTTTATTTTTAGGTCTAGCAGCGCCTAAAAGGGACCAAGCGCTTCCATTTAAATAACATTTTGAGAGGACCTTACAATGATACTACAGACCAAGTTTGATAAAGAACTCTCAGACTAAGTTTGATAAAGATCGATCTAACATTTCAGAAAGTCATTTAAAGGTATTTCTATTTTCAGCTCAAGCAGCCCCCCCACCCCCAAAAAGGCCCAAAGCATCCCGATTTGAACAACATTTGGAGAGTATCTTGCGATGATGCTACAGACCAAGTCTGATGAAGATCCATCTAGCTGTTCATAAAAAGAAGTAATTTAAAGGAATTTCTATTTTTTAGATCTTGCAGCCACTAGAAGGGACCAAGCGCCCATTTGAACAACATGGGAGAAGACCTTATAATGATGCCACAGACAAAGTATGATGATCTATCAAGCATTTGAGAAGTCGTTTAAAGGTATTTCCATTTTTACCTCTAGCAGTCTCTATAAGGGACCAAGCGCCGAAATTTGAATAAATGTGGGTGAGGACATTAAAATGATGCCACATCTTCAGTTTGATGATCAAGACTTTCATGAGCAGAAGTAATTTAAATGTATTTCTGTATTTAGCTCCAATGGTCCTTAAAAGGGACCAAGCTTCCCCATGTTAACAAATTTTGTAGAGGTCCTTAAAATGATGCTACAGATTTAGTTTGGTGAAGATCTATCAGCGGTTAATGGGTAAAAGTTGTTTAAAGGTATTTCTTTTTAATAACTCTGACCACCCCTAACAGGTTCCAAGCGCCCCCATTTGAAACAAGAGTGGTAGACTGTCATAAAATACGCCCGTTATCAAACTTAGCTGGTTATTGAACTTGGCCAAGATATTATGCCCACAAACATTGTCACAAAGTTTGGTGAAGATCGGATGAAAAGTGTTTGACTTAGTGGGCGGACAAGGCTATATTAGCAGATTTTGAGTAATTCAAGGGCCATAACCCAATAGTGCCTGGGGCGATTTTGCTGGTTTTTGAACTTGGCCGAGATATGCCTACAAACATTGTCACTAAGTTTGGTGAAGATTGCATGAAAACTGTTCGAGAGCGGACATGCTTTTGGATACCACCCGCCACGGGTGTTCACATAATACGCCCCGCTCTTTCAGAGACTGGCGTATAAAGATTAGGAGAACACCTTATAATGATGCTACAGACGAAATTTGATGACACTCAAGTGTTTCATGACGAGGTCATTTAAGGTTTTTCTAGTTTTTGCACGTAAAAGGGGCCAAGCGCCCAAATATGAACAAACTTGTGAGAGGACCTTATAATGATGCTACAGACCTAGTTTGATGAAGATCCATGATGCCATTCATAAGAAGAGGTCATTTGAAGGTCTTTCAATTGCACGCTCAAGAGGACCCTGAAAAGGGCAAAGCTGAAACCATCAAATAACTTGGTAGAGGACCATGCTACGATGCTACTGAAGAAGTTTGGTGCAATTTTCACCACTACTTTCACAGATGTCTTCTGAAGTGCGGATGTACGACGGACCGTAAGCGATCACGAAAGCTCATCCTGAGAACTTAGAGCTCAGGGGAGATAAAAACAGAGCATCCATAAGTCATAGTTTATGCCCGACATAGAATGACAGACACAGGATACTAAGAAATTGAAAACACTTGAGGCGCTGGCTAAAGTATACTTAAAATCAATGCCAAGGAAAACAAATACTTTTTGCTTTAATTTCATTTATTAACAAATTATTCAAAGTCACCTTTTCTCCAGACAACATATCATTATTGCAAACTTCATAACTATTTTCAACATAAAACAATTCTTAAATACAGACATTGTGAAGTAATACATGATTTTACATAAATAAGTCTTCACCTTAAAAATATGATGACAGATCTGTAAAATATCATTTAAATCAATAAACATATACAAGCATAATGGATTGAAAATAAAACAATTACAAAATATTTAAACTTTCAAAACAACTTTCTTGAATACTCACATACATATATTATATAATTACTATTAAATTATGCACTATTATTTCAGTATCTCTAGTCTCAATGTCTCTTGTCAAAATGCTACGTAAAAATTTTGACATTTTTGTAGCACCATAACAAGAGTGGCAGACTGTCACAAGATACGCCCGTCATAGAACTTGGCCTAATTCAAGGGCAATAATCCAAGAGTGTCTGGGGGGATTTGCCTGGTTATTGAACTTGGCCGAAATGTTATACATTACCTGCAAGTTTGTGGAAGATCGGATGAAAACTGTTTGACTTAGAGAGCAGAAAAGGCTAAATTCGCAGTTTTTTTTTAAGTAATTCAAGGGCCATAATCCAAGAGTGCCTGGGGCGATTTTGCTGGTTATCGAACTTGGTCGAGATATTATGCCCACAAACATTGTCACCAAGTTTGGTGAAGATTTGATGAAACTGTTTGACTTAGAGGGTGGACAAGGCTAAATTTGCAGATTTCGAGTAATTCAAGGGCCATAGCTAAAGAGTGCCTGGGGCGATTTTGCTGGTTATCGAACTTGTACTAGATATTATGCCCACAAACATTGTCACCAAGTTTGGTGAAGATCAGATGAAAACTGTTTGACTTAGAGGGCGGACAAGGCTAAATTTGCAGATTTCGAGTAATTCAAGGGCCATAGCTAGAGTGCCTGGGGCGATTTTGCTTGTTATCGACCTTGTACGAGATATTATGCCCACAAACATTGTCACCAAGTTTGGTAAAGATCGGATGAAAACTTTTTGACTTAGAGAGCAGACATGCTTTTGGACACCCCCCCCACCACTTGTGACTCACATAATATGCCCTGCTCTTTCAGAGACGGGCGTATAAAATAAATAGGAAAAGTTTAAGCCCACATATCACCCTACACAACAATCACCCAACACAACAAAAATGAAAACGTTGCAGGCTCAACTTGATTGAGCCTCTAAAATGCAAGCTACCATCCACACCATTTAGTCCTTGAGCAGAACTGAACATATACATACAATACCAATTTAAACAATTTAGGGACATCTGCAGATGTGTTCATATGATGGAGTACATGGAACCTTCAATGATATACTAGATGTCCCAAGTTAATGCAAATTGACACGTCCTAAACAACAAAACAATGGGCAATACTAAACAAACTAGAATTAAGAGAGGGGATCTGACGTCATGGAGCCTGCATATCACAGAAACTGTCAAAAGACAAAATTAAATTGAAGGCTACATGTCCAATGGAGGATTGAACAATACCAAGAGCTATGAAAGCGAGAGTAATGGCACCACCAATTCATCTAAGATGATAACAAGAGCTCGCCGAACATGAAATGCCCCCTTGATGTATTCAGTAATTGCACAAGGAACAGAAATTATATGCTCACTGTAAACAAAAGTTCTACTGTTCTGGTCCAATCTGACCTTTAACCTATTAACCTAACAAGAGATCACAGAGTGATCTTGGCACCAACCACTGAGCCATTTTTGAATGTTCCAAATTTCAAGACTAGCTCAAGATCAAATTTTATTTCAGTACAAAACACTGTGCATGTGGTCCAAATTTGAAAGCTGTGGCTTGAGAAATGTGAAAGCAGGTCACTAGATCAATTTCAAGGTCAAAGTTCATTTCGGTAGACAAAACTATGCATGTGCTTCAAATTTAGAGGCTGTACCTTGAGAAATGTGAAAGTATATACCAAGGTGAAAATCAATGTCAAATTTCAATTCAGAACACAAAAATATGCATGCAGTCCAAATTTGAAGCCTGTAGCTTGAGAAATGTAATAGTAGGTCACGAGGTCAATCTCAAGATCAAAGTTCATTTCAGTAAACAAAGCTATGCATGTGGTCCAAGTTTGAAGGCTGTAGCTTGAGAAATGTGAAAGTAAGTCACTAGGTCAAAATCAAGGTCAGATTTTATTTCGGAACACAAAACCATGCATGTGGTCCAAATTTGAAGCCTGTACCTTCAAAAATGTGAAAGTAGGTCACTAGGTCAATAACAAGGTCAAAGTTTGTTTTGGTACACAAACTTATGCATGTTGTCCAAATTTGTAGGCTGTAGCTACAGAAATGTGAAAGCAGGTCACTAGGTCAAGATCAAGGTCAACTCATGTCAAGATTCATCTTGCCACTTAAAACAATACATGTAGTCCAAATTTGAATGATGCAGGTTATAGAAATGAAGATTCTAAGGTTTTCCCTATGTAAGTCTATATGAACCATGCGACACCCGGGGCGGGGCCATATTTGACCCTAGAGGGATAATTTGAACAAACTTGGTAGAAAACCACTAGATGATGCTACATTACAAATATCAAAGCCCTAGTCTTTGCGGTTTGGACAAAAAGATTTTCAAAGTTTTCCCTATATAAGTCTATGTAAACCATGTGACTCCCAGGGCGGGGCCATATTTGACCCTAGGGGAATAGTTTGGACAATCTTAGTATAGGACCACTAGATGATGTCATATACAAAATATCAAAGCCCTTGGACCTGTGGTTTTGGACAAGTGGTTTTTCAAAGTTTTTTCCTATATAAGTCATTAAATTGTGTCAAGAGGATGAGGAGAGTTGGTGCACACAAGATTGTGTCTACAGACAGACGGACTGACAGAAAACCTGAAACCATATACCCCCCTTACAACTTCGTTGTGCGGGGATACAACAAGCAAATTCAGTGAATTGATATCCCCTGCCAAACTGGATAATGGTTTTGGCCCTAGACCACTCACCTGAGTTTCACAGCTGAAACATGTTGCATTGGTGCTATGGTTTATAACGAATCAACAGGAGTTAACTACTTTGGCAGAGGGTCGCCCAAGGAACGATTATGTAAAATTATTTTGAAGACTTACAGTTCGTGACAATAAGTTCTGTAATGGTTTGTTTTATATTTTTAGCTCCTGAAGTCATTAAGTGCAGTTAAATGGAACAATATCAATTATTTTAGAAAAGTTCATCCAACGATGCTACAGACTAAGTTTGGTGAATATCCATCTGGTGGTCTGTTCATGAGATGAAGTCTTTTAAAAGTTTCTTTAGTTTTAGCTCTGGCGACCTCTAAATGTAGTCAAGCTGAACTATATGAACAAGTTTGCGATAGGTACATACCAGGGTGATACATACCAAGTCCGGCATTATTCTGACCAATAGTTTTGGGGAAAACTTAACTAAAATATATGTACTACTAGTACTATATATACAACAAGAGGGCCAAGATGGCCCTAGGTCGATCACCTAAGAAACATACTATAACAGTGTAAACATGTTTAACCTAGTGATTTCATGGAAACAAATATTTTGGTCAATTTTCATCAAGATTGGAGTAAAAATGTAATCTCTTGAGTTTAAACAAGTAGTTTCTTAGATTTGACCTAGTCACCTAGATTTTGACCCCAGATGACCCATATTCGAACTTGACCTAGATTTCATCAAGGCAATCATTCTGACCAAATGTCATAAAGACCAATTGAACAAGAGCTGTCCGTAAGACAGCCAAGCTCGACTATTCGAAATATTGTCACAGAAGCAAGGAATTATTACCCAAAATGTTAAATATCAAAAGAGTTTTAAGTTCGAAAGGGGACATAATTTGACCAAAATGCATATCAGAGTTATGGGACTTGATGCTATCAACTAGTTTTATAACCCCCAAGAAACACGTTAAGTTTCAATTCAATATCTGCATTAGTTTTGGAGATAGTAACTTGCATGTGAAACTTTAACCAGAATTTTCTAAGTCCAAAAGGGGGCATAATTTGCTCAAAATACATGTTAAGAGTTATGGAACTTGACCCAGTGAGGTTGGTAATTGACCTAGAAAAAGAATAAATAAGTTTCAAAGCTATATGCTGTTTGGTAATAACTGTATGTACTTGCATGCAAAACTTTAACCAGGATTTTCTAAGTCCAAAATGGGGCATAATTTGCCCAAAATACATGTCAGAGTTATGGGACTTGATTCTATCAACTAGTTTTATAACCCCAAAGACACATGTGAAGTTTCAATTCAATATCTGCAGTTTTGGAGATAGTAACTTGCATGTAAAACTTTAACCAGGATTTTTTAAGTCCAAAAGGGGGCATAATTAGCCGAAAATACACGTCAGAGTTATGGGACTTGACCCAGTGAGGTAGGTAATTGATCAAGAAAAAGAAAAAATAAGTTTCAAATCTATATGCCTTTTAGTAATAGATGTATGTACTTGCACGCAAAACTTTAACCCAAAATGAAGGTCAGAGTTATGGCACTTGATTTTATCAACTAGTTTTATAACTCCTAAGACACATGTGAAGTTTCAATTCAAAATCTGCATTAGTTTTGGAGATAGTAATTTGCATGTAAAACTTTAACCAGAATTTTCTAAGTCCAAAAGGGGGCATAATTTGCTCAAAATACATGTTAGAGTTATGGAACTTGACCCAGTGAGGTTGGTAATTGACCTAGAAAAAGAATAAATAAGTTTCAAAGCTATATGCCTTTAAATGGTAGCTGTATGTACTTGCATGCAAAAACTTAACCAAGGTGTGACGCAGACGCCGACGCCAGGGTGAGTAGAATAGCTAGACTATTCTTCGAATAGTCGAGCTAAAAGTAGGAGGTGCACAGGTTCATATCATGAAAAAGACTCATGCAAGGTTTTATGAATCTATATCAAATACTTTTTGAGCTAGGCGTGTCACAAGGTGAAAATGTGCATTTTTGACTATTTCAGATGCCATAACTCTGAAAATAGGGGGCGGAGCCAGACAAACAAGAGCTGTCCGTAAGACAGCCAAGCTCGACTATTCGAAATATTGTCACAGAAGCAGGAAATTATTACCCAAAATGTTAAATATCAAAAGAGTTTTAAGTTCGAAACGGGACATAATTTGACCAAAATGCATATCAGAGTTATTGGACTTGATGCTATCAACTAGTTTAATAACCCCGAAGAAACATGTTAAGTTTCAATTCCATATCTGCATTAGTTTTGGAGATAGTAACTTGCATGTAAAACTTTAACCAGAATTTTCTAAGTCCAAAAGGGGGCATAATTTGCTCAAAATACATGTTAAGAGTTATGGAACTTGACCCAGTGAGGTTGGTAACTGACCTAGAAAAAGAATAAATAAGTTTCAAAGCTATATGCCTTTTGGTAATAGCTGTATGTACTTGCACGCAAAACTTTAACCAGGATTTTCTAAGTCCAAAAGGGGGCATAATTTTCCCAAAATACAAGTCAGAGTTATGGGACTTGATTCTATCAACTAGTTTTATAACCCCGAAGACACATGTGAAGTTTCAATTTAATATCTGCATTAGTTTTGGAGATAGTAACTTGCATGTAAAACTTTAACCAGGATTTTCTAAGTCCAAAAGGGGGCATAATTTGCTCAAAATACATGTCAGAGTTATGGGACTTGGCCCAGTGAGGTAGGTAATTGATCTAGAAAAAGAAAAAATAAGTTTCAAATCAATATGCCTTTTAGTAATAGCTGTATGTACTTGCACGCAAAACTTTAACCAGAATTTTCTAAGTCCAAAAGGGGGCATAATTTGGCCAAAATACATGTCAGAGTTATGGGACTTGACCCAGTGAGGTAGGTAATTGATCTAGAAAAAGAAAAAATAAGTTTCAAATCTATATGCCTTTTAGTAATAGCTGTATGTACTTGCACGCAAAACTTTAACCAAAATTTTCTTAGTACAAAAGGGGGCATAATTTGGCCAAAATGAAGGTCAGAGTTATGGGACTTGGTGCTATCAACTAGTTTTATAACCCCGAAGACACATGTGAAGTTTCAATTCAATATCTGCATTAGTTTTGGAGATAGTAACTTGCATGTAAAACTTTAACCAGAATTTTCAAAGTCCAAAAGGGGGCATAATTTGCTCAAAATACATGTTAGAGTTATGGAACTTGACCCAGTGAGGTTGGTAATTGACCTAGAAAAAGAATAAATAAGTTTCAAAGCTATATGCCTTTAAATGATAGCCATATGTACTTGCATGCAAAAACTTAACCAAGGTGTGACGCCGACGCCGACGCCGACGCCAGGGTGAGTAGAATAGCTAGACTATTCTTTGAATAGTCGAGCTAAAAATGGAAGGTGCACAGGTTCATATCATGATAAAGACTCATACAAGATTTAATCAATTTATATGAAATACTTTTTGAGCTACGCGCATTCCAAGGTGAAAATGGGCATTTTTGCCTATTTCAGGGGCCATAACTCTAAAAATAGGGGGCAGACCAAAATAACAAGAGCTGTCCGTAAGACAGCCAAGCTCGACTATTCGAAATATTGTCCCAGGAGCAGGAAAATATTACCCAAAATGGTTATATATCAAAATAGTTTAAAGTTCAAAAGGGGACATAATTTGACCAAAATACATATCAAAGTTATGGGACTTGCTGCTATCAACTAGTTTTATAACCCCGAAGACACATGTGAAGTTTCATTTCAATATCTCAATTAGTTTTGGAGATAGTAACTTGCATGTAAAACTTTAACCAGAATTTTCTAAGTCCAAAAGGGGGCATAATTTGCTCAAAATACATGTCAGAGTTATGGAACTTGACCCAGTGAGGTTGGTAATTGATCTAGATAAAGAAAAAATATGTTTCAAATCTATATGCCTTTTAGTAATAGCTGTATGTATTTGCATGCAAAACTTTAACCAGGATTTTCTAAATCCAAAAGGGGGCATAATTTGGCCAAAATGAAGGTCAGAGTTATTGGACTTGCTGCTATCAACTAGTTTTATAACCCCGAAGACACATGTAAAATTTCAATTCAATATCTGCATTAGTTTTGGAGATAGTAGCTTGCATGTAAAACTTTAACCAGAATTTCTTAAGTCCAAAAAGGGACATAATTTGCTCAAAATACATGTCAGAGTTATGGGACTTGACCCAGTGAGGTTGGTAATTGATCTAGAAAAAGAAAAAATAAGTTTCAAGTCTATATGCCTTTTAGTAGCTGTATGTACTTGCACGCAAAACTATAACCAGAATTTTCTAAGTCCAAAAGGGGGCATAATTTGGCCAAAATGAAGGTCAGAGTTATTTGACTTACTGCTATCAACTAGTTTCATAACCCCGAAGACACGTGAAGTTTCAATTCAATATCTGCATTAGTTTTGGAGATAGTAACTTGCATGTAAAACTTTAACCAGAATTTTCTAAGTCCAAAAGGGGGCATAATTTGCTCAAAATACATGTCAGAGTTATGGAACTTGACCCAGTGAGGTTGGTAACTGACCTAGAAAAAGAAATAAGAGGGTCATGATGACCCTGGATCGCTCACCTGAGTAATATGAGCTAAATGTTTCAAAGATCAAACTGATGATAAAATATTAAGAAAGTCAGTAGGTCACATTCATGGTCAATGATATTCAGTTTTACGATTGGTGTGCAAAACTGTGTATGTCATCAAAACTTCAAGGCTGTATGTTAAAAAACAAGAAAGTAGGTCAGTAGGTCAAGGTCAAAGTCAAGTGACATCATATTACTTGGGTTCATCAGGTAATTATTATTAAACAGTCTTGGAAATAGAATCAAATGATTTTTTAAGTATTTTTTCTTATGTAACTCACAAAGTAACTAAGTGACCCCAGGGCGGGGCTTCTTTTAACCTCAGGGGCATAATTTGAACAATTTTGGTAGAGGACTACTAGACAATGCATCACACCAAATATCAAAAGCATAGGTTGTATGGTTTCAGACAAGAAGATTTTTAAAGTTTCTTTTATGTCTATATAAAACTTTAGACCCCCAGGGCAGGGCCTCTTTTCACCCCAGGGGTACAATTCTAACAATTTTGGTTGAGGACCATAAGACAATGCTACAAACCATATATCAAAGGTCTATGTGTTGTGGTTTCAGACAAGAAGATTTTTAAACTTTTCTTCATATATAAGTCTATGTAAAACTTGAGACCCCAGAGGCGGGGCCACATTTGACCCTAGAGGGATAATTTGAAAAATCTTGGTAGAGGACCACTAGATGATGCTACATACCAAATATCAAAGCCCTAGGCTGTGTGGTTTTGTACAAGAAGATTTTCAAAGTTTTCCCTATATAAGTCTATATAAACCAGGTGACCCCAGGGGCGGGGCCATATTTGACCCTAGGGGGATAATTTGAACAATTTTGGTAGAGGACCACCAGATGATGCTACATATCAAATATCAAAGCCCTATGCCATGTGGTTTTGTACAAGAAGATTTTCAAAGTTTTCCCTATATGTCTATATAAACCATGTGACCCCCGGGGCGGGGCCATACTTTACCCTAGGGGGATAATTTGAACAATTTTGGTAGAGGACCACTAGATGATGCTACACACCAGATATCAAAGCCCTCGGCCCTGTGGTTTTGGACAAGAAGATTTTTCAAGTTTTTCTTTTCAGTGGCCATGGCAACCAGAGTTCTGCATGGAATTCAATTCTTTGAATAATTTTGAAAGGGGGCCACCCAAGGATCATTCCTGTGAAGTTTGGTGTAATTCTGCCCAGTGGTTTTCAAGAAGAAGATTTTTTAGAAAATGTTGACGGACACACGACGCACATTGAGCGGTCACAATAGCTCACCATGAGCCTTTGGCTCAGGTGAGCTAAAAATAAGTTTCAAAGCTATATGCCTTTAAATGATAGCTGTATGTACTTGCATGCAAAAACTTAATCAAGGTGTGACGCCAAGGCCAACGCCAACGCTAGGGCGAGTAGAATAGCTAGACTATTCTTTGAATAGTCGAGCTAAAAATAGGAGGTGCGCAAGTTCATATCATGATTAAGACTCATGCAAGGTTTCATGAAATAATATCAAATACTTTTTGAGCTAGGCGCATCACAAGGTGAAAATGGGCATTTTTGCCTATTTCAGGGGCCATAACTCTAAAAATAGGGGGCAGACCAAAATGAAAAATAGGAGGTGTGCAAGTTCATATCATGATTAAGACTCATGCAAGGTTTTATGAATCTATATCAAATACTGAGCTAGGCATGTCACAAGGTGAAAATGAGCATTTCTGACTATTTCAGGGGCCTTAACTCTAAAAATAGGGGGCATAGCCAGAGGAAAAATAGGAGGTGCGCAAGTTCATATCATGATAAAGACTCATGCAAGGTTTCATCAATTTATATCAAATACTTTTTGAGCTAGGCGCGTCATGAGCTTCGGACGGACGGAAGCACACACGCACGGACAGACAAGACCAAATCTATATGCCCCCACCACTCATGGGGGGCACAACATCATGATGACCCTGGATTGCACACCTAGGTTATTTGAGCTACATGTTTCAAATGTCATACTGATGCTAAAATATTAAGTAAGTAAGTAGGTCAGTAGGTCACATTCATAGCCACTGAAAGTCAGTTTTAAGATTGGTGTGCAAAACTGTATCTTAAACAAGAGGGTCATGATGACCCTGAATCGCTCACCTGAGTAATATGAGCCACATGTTTCAAATGGCAAACTGATGCTAAAATATTACAAAGGTCAGTAAGTCATATTTATGGTCACTGAAAATCAGTTTTAAGATCAGTGTGCAAAACTGTACAATCATGTCATGATCATCCAAATTTCAAGGCTTTATCTTAAAAATCAAGAATGTAGATCAGTAGGTCAAGGTCACAGTCAGGTGACCCCTAATCATTTGCGATCATCAGGTAATTATAATTAAACAGTCTAGGAAATATGATCTGATAATTTTTGAAGTATTTATTCCTATATAACTCATACAGCAAGTGACCCCCAGGGCGGGCCCCTTTTCAACCCAGGGAAATAATTTGAATAGTCTTGTTAGACATCCACTAGGCAATGCTACATACCAAGTATCAAAAGGCGTAGGCCTTGAACTTTCAGACAAAAAGATTTTTCCCTCTGTATGTCTATGTTAAATTTGGGATCCCCAGGGCAGGGCCTCTTTTCACCCCAGGGACATAATTTGAATAATTCTGGAAGAGGACCACAAGGCAATGCTACATACCAAATATCAAAAGCCTAGGCCTTGCAGTTTCAGGCAAGATTTTTAAAGTTTTTTCCTATATATGTAACTTGAGACGCCCCCAGGGCAGGGCTCTTTTCACTCAAAGGTTATAATTATAACAATTTTGGTTGAGGACCATAAGACAATGCTACAAACCATATATCAAAGGTCTAAGTGTTGTGGTTTTAGACAAGAAGATTTTTAAACTTTTTTTCCTATATAAGTCTATGTAAAACTTGGGATCCCCAGGGTGGGGCCTCTTTTCACCCCAGGGGCACAATTTCAACAATCTTCATAGAGGACCATTAGATGATGTCACACGCCAAAAACATGAGACCCCCCCCCACCCCCCCAGGGCAGGGCCTCTTTTCAGGCCAGGGGCATAATTTGAAAAATTTTGGTAGAGGACCACAAGGCAATGCTACATACAAAATAGTAAAGGCCTAGGTCATGTGGTTTTAGACAAGAAGATTTTCAAAGTTTTTTTACTATTTAAGTCTATGTAGAAATGTGACCCCCGGGGCGGGGCCTCTTTTCACCCCATGGGCACAATTTGAACAATCTTGATAGAGGATCATAAGACGATGTCACATGCCAAATATCAAGGCTCTATGCCTTGCGGTTTTGAACAAGAAGATTTTAAAAGTTTTTTCCTTTCGGTTGCCATGGCAACCAGTGTTTAGAATGGAATTAAATTCTGCCCTATGGTTTTCAAGAAGATGTTTTTAGAAAATGTTGATGGACGGACGATTGACGACGGACAGCTCACCATGAGCCTTTGGCTCAGGTGGGCTAAAAAAGTAATTTTCCGTACAGTGAAGTTTAACAAGAGGGCCATGATGGCCCTATATCGCTCACCTGTTATCATTGCACTTGAGACAAGAAGGTCCTCAAAAAAAATATCTAAATCCAAAGGACAGGAACAACAAAGGGAAGAAATTTAACCAAAAAGAAGAAAAAAATTCTTACAAGGTATAGATATGTCAAAAAAACACCTAAAAATTGGCGGTACCATCCATGTTGTACCACAGAAAAGTGGTCTCGGTTTTTCCCTATGGCCAATAATAAAGAAGTTACTAAAAATAAGCTATTTATAGTAACGTAAAAGGGAAGTAATAAAAAAAAATATATATTGTAAGAGAACAAAAGAAGGATCTGCCAAATAAATATGTTGGCATAAATGAAATTTCACATCAGTATCTTCATTAGTTACGGAGATATACCCATTTTAATTTGAAATAAAGGGAGGTAATTTGACATAAAATCAGTCCATAGTTATCTACCCTGATTGTCTCAGTCCAACTAATAACAATAATGAAATTTCAAATAATTCCTGTAAGTACTTACTGATATAAATCCATTTTGATTACAATCAGGGGAGGTAATCAGGTAATAAAATAACTCTGGAACCTACAACTGGATATGATTTGTCATGGAATCCAAGATTTATTGTTGTTGAAGATATTTTGGAAGTTTGTATCAAATAAAACCATAAATGAAGTCTCTATATGGCTGCAAAAGCCAAAATAGCCGATTCTGGACCTTTAAGGGGCCTAACTCTTGAACCCAAGATGGAACCTGCCAGTTCAAGAAAGGAAGCAAGATCTTGTGGTGATACAAGTTGTGTGCAAGTTTGGTTAAAATCAAATCATAAATGTAGCTGCTATTGTACAAGCAAGGTCAAAATAGCTAATTTTGGCCCTTTCAGGGGCCATAACTCTGGACCCCATTATGGGATCTGGCCGTATCAAGAAAGGACCCAAGATCTTATGGTGACACAAGTTTTGTGCAAGTTTGATTAAATTCAAATCATAAATGAAGCTGCTATTGTGCAGACAAGGTCAAAATAGCTAATTCTGGCCCTTTCAGGGGCCATAACTCTGGAACCCATAATGGAATCTTGCCAGTTCAAGAAAGGAAACAAGATCTTATGGTGATACAAGTTGTGTGCAAGTTTGGTTAAAATAAAATCATAAATGAAGCTGCTATTGTGCAGACAAGGTCAAAATAGCTAATTCTGGCCCTTTCAGGGGCCATAACTCTGAAACCGATAATGGGATCTGGCTAGTTCAAGAAAGGAACCAAGATCTTATGGTGACACAAGTTTTGTGCAAGTTTGGTTAAAATCAAATCATAAGTGAAGCTGCTATTGTGCAGACAAGGTCAAAATAGCTATTTTTGGCCCTTTCAGGGGCCATAACTCTGGAACCCATAACGGGATCTGGCCAGTTCAAGAAAGGAACCGAGATCTTATGGTGATACAAGTTGTGTGCAAGTTTGGTTAAAATAAAATCAATAATGAAACCACTATCGTGCAGACAAGAAATTGTTGACGCACGCACGGACAGACAGACTGACGACGGACGAAGGGTGATCACAAAAGCTCACCTTGCCACTATGTGACAGGTGAGCTAATAAAACAAATCATGACTAAAAACTGCTGTAGAGACAACAAGTGAATGAAGTATTGCCATGCAATACAAAGTCCCATACTGGAAGGCACCTAATTTTTTCTACTGCAGTATAACATAATGAACTGATATTTCTGTCAATGATGTATAAACAATATTGTACTACATATACAATATGTTATAACATTATAACAACACACTTGGATTAAAATGTGCATATATAAAAACCCACAGTTGTTTTCATATTGAATTTTTTTGGCTGATTATAAAAATGTTATCATGTAAGTTATTTATAGTAACAACAAAGGGAAATTAATCTTTAAAAAAAAAAAATAATAATAATAATATAAGTCCACAAGAAACTCTTTACCAGGTAGAGATAGGTCAAAATACACCTAAATATTGGATGTAACATGCATGCTGTACCACAGAAAAGTGGTCTCGATTTTTCTCTACTGCCAGTAATAAAAAAGTTACAATAAAATCTATTTATAGTAATAACAAAGGGACGTAATTCTAAAAACAAGGGTGCCTCATGGTGGTGAACATTTGGTCCAAGTTACATCAAAATCCCTCCATGCATGAAGAAGAAATGTTCCGTACAAAGTCATTCTTGAATTTGACCTTTGACCTCTAAATATGACCTTGACCTTAGACCTAGGGACCTGGTTCTTGCGCATGACATGTTGTCTCATCCAGGGGAATATTTGTGCCAACTGATATCTAAATCCTGCTTTGCATGACAAAGTTATAGACCGGACAGGAAAAAAATCCTCTTTACCTTTGATCTCAAAGTGTGACCTTGACCTTTAAGCTAGGGTACTGGGTGTTGCGCATGACACGTCGTCTCATCATGGGAAACACTTGTGCCAAGTAATATTAAAATCCCTTCATGGATGGCAGAGTTATGGACGGGACAGGAAAAAAACTCTGTTGACCTTTGACCCCCAATTGTGACCTTGACCTTTGAGCTAGGGGTCCAGGATTTGCGCATGACATGTCGTCTCGTCATGGGGAACACTTGTGCTACGTGATATTAAAATCCCTTAATGAATGTCAGAGTTATGGACCGGACACGAAACAGACCCTGTTCATGCTATGTTAACATTTGACTGCTCAGTGTGACCTTGACCTTTGAGCTAGGGGTCTGAAAGTTGTGCAGGACACATCGTCTTATTATGAGGTACATTTGTGCCAAGTAATATTAAAATCCTTTCATAGATGGGAGAGTTATGGACCGGACAGGAAAAAAGCCTTGTTGACCTTTGACCTCCAATTGTGACCTTGACCTTTAAGCTAGGTATCCAGGTTTTGCGCATGACACGTCGTCTCCTCATGGGGAACATTTGTGCCAAGTAATATTAAAATCTCTTCATGGATGGGAGAGTTATGGACTGGACAGGAAAAAAGCCCTGTTGACCTTTGACCTCCAATTGTGACCTTGACCTTTGAGCTAGGGGTCCAGGATTTGCGCACGACACATCATCTCATCATGGGGAACATTTGTGCCAAGTAATACTTAAATCCCTTCAAGGATGGGAGAGTTGTGGACCGGACAGGAAAAAAGCCCTGTTGACCTTTGACCTCCTATTGTGACCTTGAACTTTGAGCTAGGGGTCCGGGTTTTGCGCATGACACGTCGTCTCATCATGGGGAACATTTGTGCCAAGTAATATTAAAATCCCTTCATGGATGACAGAGTTATGGACCGGACACGAAATTGCGGACGGACGGAATGACGGAAAAGAGCATTCCTATAATCCCCAAAACTGGTTTTCAACCAGTAGGGGACTAATAAAAACATAAATATAAACTAATTAAATATAAACAAGAGCTGTCTCTTGACAGCGCACTCGACTATTCGTAGAATGGATGGAAGTATGGGGTCAAAATATTACCAGAGATTTTCAGACAAAAGAAAAAGGATAAGACAAACAATGTACCTGTATTTGTGGATTTGGATACCTTCTGCACTATAGAACAATGTGTGACCATGATGGTAAGCAAGTGTTCAAAGTTTCAAAGCCATATATCAAACAGTTTAGATAAAATATGGAATGGTATGGGAAAGTTGAACTAATTTCTATGTCAAACAAGAGCACCGCCTTGCGGGTGCTGACGCTCATCTGATTTTTTTTGGTATAACAGAAAAATTGTCCTACCCATGATTTTCTAAGTCCAAAAAGGGCCATAATTCTTGCAAAAAGCAGGATGGAGTTATGTTTCTTGATGTACATAGTCAGCTTATGATGGTGAACAACTGCTGCAAGTTTCAAAGCAATAGCTTGAATAGTTTAGGAGAAAAGCGGACCTAAGCATAAAACTTAACTAATAAATCTGATATTTTCTAAGTCCAAAAGGGGCCATAAATCTTGCAAAAAGCAAGACAGAGTTATGTTTATTGCTGTACATGGTCAGCTTATGATGGTGAACAAGAGTTGCTAGTTTTAAAGCAATAGCTTTGATAGTTTAGGAGAAAAGCCGACAAACATATTACTCAACCAAGAAAACTGATTTTCTAAGTCCAAAAGGGGCAATAATTCTTGAAACAAGAGCTCGTCGAACACGAAATGCCCCCCTTGATGCATTTAGTAATTGCACAAGGAACAGAAATTATATGCTCACTGTAAACAAAAGTTCTACCATTCTGGTTTAATCTGACACAAAACTATGCATGTGGTCCAAATTTGAAGCCTGTACCTTCAAAAACGTGAAAGTAGGTCACAAGGTCAATGTCAAGATCAAACTTTTTTTCGGTGCACAAAACTATGCATGTGGTCCAAATTTGAAGGCTGTAGCTACAGAAATGTGAAAGTAGGTCACTAGGTGAAGGTCAAGGTCAACTCATGTCAAGGTTCATCTTGCAACTCAAAACCATACATGTGGTCAAAATTTAAATGTTGTAGGTTATTGACAAGAAGACTTTAAAAACTTTTCCCTATATAAGTCCATATGAAACATGTGACCCCCAGGGCGGGGCCATATTTGACCCTAGGGGGATAATTTGAACAAACTTGGTAGACAATCACTAGATGATGCTACATTACAAATATCAAAGCCCTAGTCTTTGTGGTTTGAACAAGAAGATTTTCAAAGTTTATCCCTATATAAGTCTATGTAAACCATGTGACCCCCGGGGCGGGGCCATATTTGACCCTAGGGGGATAATTTGAACAATCTTAGTAGAAGCCCACTAGATGATGTCACAAACAAATATCAAAGCCCTAGGCCCTGTGGTTTTGGACAAGAGGTTTTTCAAAGTTTTTCCCTATATAAGTCTATATAAACCACGTGACCCCCGGGGCGGGGCCATATTAGACCCAAGGGCAATAATTTGAATCATCTTGAGGACTACTAGATGATGCTTCACACTAAATATCAAAGCCCTAGGCTCTGTGGTTTTAGACAAGAAGATCAGAAACTGTTTTAACTGTTCCTGGCCAATGTGACCTTGACCTTTGACCTAATGATCTCAAAATCAATAGGGGTCATCTGCTGATCATGACCAACCTAATTATCAATTTTCCTGACACTAGGCCCAAGCGTTCTTGAGTTATTGCCCGGAAACCATTTTACTGTTCCTGGTCAATGTGACCTTGACCTTTGACATACTGACCTCAAAATCAATAGGGGTCATCTGCTGGTCATGACCAACCTCCCTGTCAAATTTCGTGACCCTAGGCCTATGCGTTCTTGAGTTATCATCCGGAAACCGTTTAACTGTTCAGGGTCACTGTGACCTTGACCTTTAACATATTGACCTCAAAATCAATAGGGGTCATCTGCTGGTCATGACCAACCTCCCTATCAATTTTCATGATCCTAGGCACAAGCGTTCTTGAGTTATCATCCGGAAACCGTTTTACTATTCAGGGTCACTGTGACCTTGACCTTTGACATACAGACCTCAAAATCAATAGGGGTCATCTGCTGGTGATGACCAACCTCCCTATCAACTTTCATGATCCTAGGCCCAAGCATTCTTGAGTTATCATCCGGAAACGGATTGGTCTACATTCCGACCGACCGACCGACCATCTGCAAAACAATATACCCCACTTCTTCGAAGGGGGGCATAAAAAGCAGGATGGAGTTATGTTTCTTGATGTACAGGGTCAGCTTATGATGGTGAACAGGTGTTGCAAGTTTCAAAGCAATAGCTTTGATAGTTTAAGAGAACAAGAGGGTCATGATGACCCTGGATCGCTCACCAGAGTAATATGAGCTACATGTTTCAAATGTCAAACTGATGATTTTTAGAATTTTGTTTGGAAGATTTTCTGATGTACAATCAAGTAGCCCCTGGGGCGGGGTCAAGTTTACCCCGGGGGTCATGAATGGAACAAAGTTTGTAGAAGTCTACTAGGCAATGTAACATATCAAATATCTAAGATCTAGGCCTTCTGGTTTATTTTTAGCAAATTTATGGAGATTTCCCTATATACAATCAAGTAACCCCTGGGGCTGGGTAAATTTGACCCCGGGGGTCATGATTTAATTTTTTTTGTAGAAGTCTACTAGGCAATGCTACACATCAAATATCTAAGATCTAGGCCTTTTGGTTTATTTTTAGAAAATTTTTGAAAATTTTCCTATGTAAAATCAAGTGACCCCTGGGACGGGGTCAATTTTGACCCCGGGGGTCATGATTTGAACAGATTTTGTAGAGGTCCACTAGGCAATGCTACACGTGAAATATCTAAGCTGTAGGCCTTCTGGTTTATTTTTAGAAAAATTTTGAAGATTTTCCTATGTAAGATCAAGTGACCCCTGGGCCGGGGTCAATTTTGATCCCCGGGGGTCATGATTTGAACAGATTTTGTAGAGGTCCATTAGGCAATGCTACATGTCAAATATCTAAGCTGTAGGCCTTCTGGTTTATTTTTAGAAAAAATTGAAGATTTTTCTATGTACAATCAAGTAACCCCATTGGGCGGGGTCAATTTGATCCCGGAGGTCATGATTTGAACAAATTTTGTAGAAGTCTACTAGGCAATGCTACAGGTTAAATATCTAAGACCTAGGCCTTCTGGTTTATTTTTAGAAAGTTTTTGAAGATTTTCCTATGTAAAATCAAGTGACCTCTGGGGCGGGGTCAATTTTGACCCTGGGGGTCATGATTTGAACAAATTTTGTAGAGGTCCACTAGGCAATGCTACACGTGAAATATCTGAGCTCTAGGCCTTCTGTTTATTTTTAGAAAATTTTCGAAGATTTTCCTATGTAAAATCAAGTGACCCCTGGGGCGGGGTCAATTTTGACCCCGGGGTCATGATTTGAACAAACTTGGTAGAGGTCTACTAGGCAATGCTTCACACCAAATATCTAAGCTCTAGGGCTTCTGGTTTTTGAGAAGAAGATTTTTAAAGTTTTTCCTTTCTGTTGCCATGGCAACCAGAGTTCTGCATGGAATTCAATTCTCCCGGGGTCATGATTTGAACAACTTTAGTAGAGGTCCTCTAGGCAATGCTACAATATCTAAGCTCTAGGTCTTCTGGTTTTTGAGAAGAAGATTTTTAAAGATTTTCCTATGTAAAATCAAGTGACCCCTAGGGCGGGGTCAATTTTGACCCCGGGGTCATGATTTGAACAAACTTGGTAGAGGTCCACTAGGCAATGCTTCACACCAAATATCTAAGCTCTAGAGCTTCTGGTTTTTGAGAAGAAGATTTTTTAAAAGTTTTCCTTTCTGTTGCCATGGCAACCAGAGTTCTGCATGGAATTCAATTCTTTGAACAATTTTTAAAGACCATCCAAGGAACATCCCTGTGAAGTTTCATCAAAATTGGCCTGTTGGTTTAGGAAACCTATGCAAAATATGAACTAGTATGAAAATCTTAACTGATTTCCAAGTCCAAAAAGGGTCATAATTCAGCCAAGAGTTATGTACTCTTGCCTACATAAAGAGACTGTTATAATAAACAAGTGATAAAAGTTTCAAAGCCATATGTCAAACACTACATAAAATATGAACTGGAACGAAAAACTTAACCAAGATTTCTAAGTTAAAAGGGGCCATAATTCAGCCAAAATCCTTGATGGAGTTATGTACTCTTGCCTAAAACTGGACATGATGCTGGTAAACAAGTGTTGAAAGTTTCAAAGTTTTAGCTCAAAAGACTTTGTCAAAATGTGGACTGGTACGAAACACTTAACCAAGGTGTGATGCCGACGCTGACACTGTGGTCAGTAGGATAGCTCTACTTATTCTTCGAATAGTCCAGCTAAAAAGTACAAACATACCCTGTTTGCAGTCTAGCTTCATTTCAAAACTGTGCTGTCCTGTATCTTAAAAGTGAAACAACATTTCATCAAATGATACTAAGTCTTATGCACAATTTATCTTGTCTCGACAGAAAACATAATATTCTTTAATTTTCAACCCTTTGCCTATTTTAATTTGCGTACTGATATATTCTTATCTTTCAAATAACAACGATGGTGACAAAGGGACAATGATCATAATTTACTTTTAGCATCCAAAAATAGCTTTAGCTATTTTTGTTTTATCATGCTTGCACATAGCATCATAGATGGCACTTGTTTTGGTTGCTGCCTCAAATGTATACTTTAGAGGAAACCTTTTCTGCATAGATTCGGGAAATTCATAGTACATCTTCGGATAGCCGCAAATAAAAAGTCCTGCAACCTTCAATGATTCTGGAAACTCTGTGGTAAATACTGGTGAACCCGAAGCCCCTTGTCCCATGATACAGTTCAAAATCATATGAGTATCAGCTTCGCAACCGGAATAGCCTGTTTCAACAATATCTGCACAGCTGCCATATATTTTCAGAACAGTACGAAATGTTTTCTTGTGCTGATCTATGTATTTAATTATTTCTTTCTTCGGAATGTCATCCTGTTGCATGACATCAACACCAAGCTCAAGAAATTTTCCAGACTGTGCTGGATTTCCGTATCCAATTATAACAGCTGCTTTTAATGTGGTAGAAACATCAAATTTCACTAACTGAAGAGGTGGAGGAAGTCCTCGTATATGATCACGCCCAAACTCAACTACGGCAACATCAAGTTTGTCATCTTTAAAATGAAGTACAGGCTTAAGACTAAATATCTGTTCTTGTTCATGGAATCGTACACCACAATGTATTAACTGGTTTAAATCCTCACACCCCTCTATGTCGTGTGGATCTGAAATACATTAAAAGTAAATTGAGGTACAAAGTTAGATTTGTAGTAACAGAAGGCCCTCACCTGAGGAGGACCATCACCTTTAGACCTTGCTTCAGACCACGTTTGATGATCATTCATTAAGCTATTCATTAAAAGTCATTTAAATGTTTCTCTATTTTTACTGTGTGGCCAAGTGGAACTATTTGGAAACAAGAGAGCAGGGTTCTTCAGAGGATCAAAAATGGTGGGGACACATGTTCCCTTGGTATGAAAAATGTGGGGACATTTTCAAAATCTTGGGGGCAACAACTTTTGACCGTATGTCTTTGAAATAAGATAGTAACATTACTAAAACTGAAGTCTTTATAGTAATCCAACCATTACTCTTTAAATGAACTCTGCTGAAATTTGGAGTCAATTTCCTTTTTGCCTTCATCTGAATTTGATGAACCCTTTGTGGTTTGATTTTGTGACGCATTTTCAGTTTTGGAGACAATTAGTGTGGAATGGTCAACAGATTTTAAGTACTAAATGCCAGTAAATGGACACTCTTTCAATATCACCTACCGAGACAGTGGGTGGAGAACGGTTAACAACATCGGGTTTGTGTTGTCTATTGGGCTTTTTATGAAGTGAAATGAAGTACTAGGCCGTTAATCATTAGATTGAATGTTTTTCTTGTCTGCAGATACAGAAAAGTAGCTAAAAATTGTTCATTGTTGATCAAAATGACGTTTTTGCAGGAAACTCTTCTATTTGGATAGGATAGAAAAATGAACTATTTGTACTCAGTAACGGTCGTCCTATACGCACATTCGTCCCAAATTTTTTTATAACCCGACAACTGACCCTTCTATACTAATTTTAGTGCAAAATTCATAATTTTTCCCGCAATATTGCGGCCTCGGCAGAACCCTGAAGAGAGTCATGATGGCACTAGAGTGCTCACATGTATTTCAGAGCTAAAGCAGGCTAGAGAGTGTACAAATTTGGAAGAGGACCATGATATCCTCCCGATGTCAAAAGTTCCAGTGAAAGTAGAAGTTAATTACATAAATTAGTCTGACAGATGAGGAACAGTTCAAACAAGAGCTGCCATAGGTGACAGAGCCCTCAACTATTTCGATACTGGGGAGTGAAATTGGGCACATCTTAGGAAGCTGGAGCTATCAATGGAGGTTTTAATGACTCCATTGTGGATGAATATATTGGACAATAGTTAAAATATGTGTCAAATGTATTTAGTAACAAGAGCTCGTAGAACACGAAATGCTCCCCTTGATGCATTCAGTAACAGCACAAGGAACAGGAATTATTTGGTTACTGTGCACCAAAGTTCTACTGTTCTTGGTCAAAGTGACATTGCCCTTTGACCTATTGACCTCAAAATCAATAGGAGTCATCTGCTGGTCATGATAAACCTCCCTTTTAAGTTTCGTGATCCTAGGCCCTAGCATTCTCAAGTTTTCGTACAGACACATTTCAACAGTTCCAGGTCACTGTGACCTTGACCTTTGTCCTACTGACCTAAAAATCAATAGGGGTCACCTGCTGGTCATGATCAACCTCCCTATTGCGTTTTGTGATCCTAAGCCCAAGTGTTCTCAAGTTATTGTCTGGAAACGATTTTACTGTTCCAGGCCCCTGTGTCCTTTAGCTTTGGCCTACTGACCTCAAAATCAATAGGGATCATCTGCTGGTCATGATCAACCCACCCTATCACTTTCGTTATCCTATGCCAAAGCGTTCTAGAGTTATAATCCGGAAACCATTAAACTGTTCCTGGTCACTGTGACCTTAACCTTTGGCCTACTGACCTCAAAATCAATAGGGGTCATTTGCTGGTCATGATCAACCTCCCTATCAACTTTCATGATCCTAGGCCGAAGCCTTCTCGAGTTATCATCCGAAAACTGTTTAACTGTTCTGGGTCTCTGTGACCTTGACCTTTGACCTACTGATCTCAAAATCTATGGAGCCATCTGCTGGTCATCACCAACCATCCTATCAACTTTCATGATCCTTGGCCCAAGCCTTCTTGAGTTATCATCTGGAAACCGTTTAACTGTTCTGGGTCACTGTGACATTGACCTTTGACCTACTGATCTCAAAATCAATAGGGGTCATTTGCTGGTTATGACCAACCATCCTATCACCTTTCATGATCCTAAGCCCAAGCCTTCTTGAGTTATCATCTGGAAACAGATTGGTCTACATACCGACCAACATCTGCAAAACAATATACCCCTACTTCTTCAAAGGTGGGCATAACTGAGACAGAGCTAAAGTGCAGCACAATTTGAACATGAAATTCTAGGTGAGAAGGGGACATAATTAATATCATATTGGTGTCAGAGTGATGGACCTTGCACCATTTAACATGGGTTATGATGTGGAACAGCCATTTTAAATCTGAATCAAATCCCGTTTTGTAACAACAGAGATATGGTGAAAAAGCATCAGAACTAGAAGATACTTTTGTAGAAAAGCGCATGTCTCCCCCAATGCATAGTCATATAGGCAGGAAGTCAATAGGGGACAGAAGCAAAAGTCAAAGCAACACTGATGGTTGGCTGCAATAGGAATCATCTACTTGGCATGTCCAATCATTCCACAAAGTTTCAACATTCTGGGATTAGTGGTTCTCAAGTTATGAATTGGAAACTGTTTTCCATGTTCAGGCCCCTGTGACCTTGACCTGTATCATGGTTTATACAGAACATCAGAGACAAAATTCAAGTACTTTTCAAGGACTTTTACAGTTTTTCAAGGACTATTTTTTTCAAAACCGCGACCTAATCCGAACAACTTTTATTGTGTTCATCATAGAATGCAACAAGAGCTGTCACTAATGGTGACAAATGCCACAACAGCACCTTGACCTTTGACCAGGTGATCCCAAAGTCAGGAGGGGTGGTGTATTCAGTAAGTACTATCAGCATGTGAAGTTAGAAGGTCCTGGGTGAAGTGGTTCGCGAGTAAAGTGCCTTCATGCAGAAAATTAATGTTGGTCCCTGTGACCGTGAGCTTTGACCTGGTGACCCCAAAGTCAGTAGGGGTGGTGTACTCAATAAGTACTATCAGCATGTGAAGTTTGAGGGTCCTGGGTGCAGTTGTTCGCGAGTAAAGTGCCTTCATGCAAAAAGTTAACGTTGGCCCCTGTGACCTTGACCTGGTGACCCCAAAGTCAGTAGGGGTAGTATACTCATTAAGAACTATCAGCATGTGAAGTTTGAAGGTCCTGGGTGAAGCGGTTTGCGGGTAAAGTTCCTTCATGCAAAAGTTAACTTAGGTCCCTGTGACCTTGACCTTTGACCTGGTGACCACAAAGTCTGTAGGGGTGGTGTACTCAATAAGTACTATCAGCATGTGAAGTTTGAAGGTCCTGGGTGCAGTGGTTTGCGAGTAAAGTGCCTTCATGCAAAAAGTTGTTATTGGCCCCTGTGACCTTGACCTGTGACCCCAAAGTCAGTAGGGGTGGTGTACTCAATAAGTACTATCAGCATGTGAAGTTTGAAGGTCCTGGGTGCAGTGGTTCGCGAGTGAAGTGCCTTCAGGCAGAAAGTTAACGTTGTGATGAACGAACGAACGAATGAACGAACAGACGGATGGACAGTTGAAAACTAATATGTCTCCCTTCAGGGGCATAAAAAATAAAACAACCATCACTCACTTGTAACACCATTGTTAGCACAAAAATAACAAAAGTAATTGTTATTTCAATCAACAACAGCTTCAGGTTTTTACTAAAACTGACGTAATTGGATTGTTAGATTGATGTTATTCACTATTTTGCTGGCGTTTAATGCTTTTCTTGTGACTTTTTAGTGCACTATCCCCCACTGATGATAGGTCAACAATTTTGTCACACAATGTACAAATCCTCCAAATGTACACTTTGTTCTGTCTGCTTTAAAGGGCTTCAGCCACTGTTTATGTTCGTCCTCCCACTTACTTGAGTAAACACATTTATTTTTCTTACTCATTTCAGTTCACTGGAAACACTCGCAAATAGCAAACAAGAGGGTCATGATGACCCTGAATCGCTCACCTGAGCAATATGAGCCACATGTTTCAAATGACAAACTGATGCTAAAATATTAGAAAGTAGGTCAGTAGGTCACATTCATGGTCACTGAAAGACAGATTTAAGATTGGTGGGAAACCGTACATGTCATCCAAATTTCAAGGCTGTATCTTAAAAAACAAGGAAGTAGGTCAGTAGGTCAAGGTCAAAGTCAAGTGATCGCTTAGGTCATCAGGTAATTATAATTAAACAGTCTAGGAAATATGACCTAATAATTTATTAAGTATTTTTTCTTTAAAATATAACTCATAATTATAACAAGTGACCCCCCTGGGCATAATTTGAACTAGAACTGTCACAGGAGTGACTCATACCCCCACCATACGGTCTTGTCACAGAAGAATGGCAACCATAAGAAATCTTAAAAATACTTAGTCTTTGGAGTACTTCATCCTGGGCTTCCACATATAAATAATACTAGTATAATACTAGTATAGTAATACTAGTAAATATAAACAAGAGGGCCAAGATGGCCCTAGGTCGCTCACCTAAGAAACACTCCATAACAGTGTAAAACATGTTTGACCTAGTGATTTCATGGAAACAAATATTCTGACCAATTTTCATTAAGATTGGACCAAAAAATTGGTCTCTTGCGATAAAACAAGCATTTTCTTAGATATGACCTAGTTTTTGACCCTAGATGACCCATGTTCAAACTCGACCTAGATTTTATCAAGGCAATCATTCTGACCAAAATTCATGAAGATCAACTGAAAAATACAGCCTCTATCACATACAGAAGTTTTTTCTTTGATTTGACCAAGTGACCTAGTTTTTGACCTCAGATGACCTATATTCAAATGCGACCTAGATTTCATTAAGGCAATCAACCTGACTAAATTTCATAAAAATCAATTGAAAAAAAACAGTCTCTATCGCATACACAAGATTTTTCTTTAATTTGACCTAGTGACCTAGTTTTTGACCTCAGATAACCCATATTCAAAATCGACCTAGATTTCATCAAGGCAATCACTCTGACCAAATTTCATGAAGATCAATTGAAAAATACATCCTCTATTGCATACACAATGTTTTTCTTCGATTTGACCTAGTGACCTAGTTTTTGACCCCAGATGACCCATTTTCGAACTCGGCCTAGATTTTATCAAGGTAATCATTCTGGCTAAATTTCATGAAGATCAGTTGAAAAATACAGCCTCTATTGCATACACAAGGTTTTTCTTTGATTTGACCTAGTGACCTAGTTTTTGACCCTAGATGACCCATTTTCAAATTTGGTCTAAATTTCATCAAGGTTATCATTCTGACCAAAATTCATGAAGATCAATTGAAAAATACAGCCTCCATCGCATACACAAGGTTTTTACGTGATATGACCTAGTGACCTAGTTTTTGACCCCAGATGACCCATTTTCGAACTCGGCCTAGATTTCATCAAGGTAATCATTCTGACCAAAATTCATGAAGATCAATTGAAAAATACCGCCTCTATCGCATACACAAGGTTTTTCTTTGATTTGACCTAGTGACCTAGTTTTTGACCCGAGATGACCCATTTTCGAACTCGGCCTAGATTTCATCAAGGCAATCATTCTGACCAAAATTCATGAAGATCAATTGAAAAATACAGCCTCTATCGCATACACAAGGTTTTTCTTTGATTTGACCTAGTGACCTAGTTTTTGACCCGAGATGACCCATTTTCGAACTCGGCCTAGATTTCATCAAGGTTATCATTCTGACCAATACTCATGAAGAAGAATTGAAAAATACAGCCTCTATCGCATACACAAGGTTTTTCTTTGATTTGACCTAGTGACCTAGTTTTTGAACCCAGATGACCCATTTTCGAACTCGGCCTAGATTTCATCAAGGTTATCATTCTGACCAATATTCATGAAGATTAATTGAAAAATACCGCCTCTATCGCATACACAAGGTTTTTCTTTGATTTGACCTAGTGACCTAGTTTTTGACTCGAGATGACCCATTTTCGAACTTGGCCTAGATTTCATCAAGGTTATCATTCTGACCAATATTCATGAAGATTAAATGAAAAATACAGCCTCTATCGCATACACAAGGTTTTTCTTTGATTTGACCTAGTGACCTAGTTTTTGACCCGAGATGACCCATTTTCGAACTTGGCCTAGATTTCATCAAGGTTATCATTCTGACCAATATTCATGAAGATTAATTGAAAAATACAGCCTCTATCGCATACACAAGCTAAATGTTGACAGACGACAGACGACAGACGACGGACGACAGACGCCGGACATCGAGCGATCAGAAAAACTCACCTGAGCATTGCTCAGGTGAGCTAAAAATCTCTAATATTAGAGATACACTGAAAGTGAATACAAAAAAGTGTCTTACCGACCCATGTTACCACAGAAAAATGTATTTACTTTTTACATAGGACTTATAATAAAAAAGTTAGAAAAATACCTAAAATATTGAAAATATAAAAATAGGATTTCTAAAAATAGACTAATTCCTTGAATTTAAGAGGAAGAAACTCAGTACAAAAGTTAAAAAAAAAGTTACTTCCCTTTGGCTCTAAGCCAATCAGAATGGGATATAGTGAAAATACATCAAAATTAACCTTAAATTCTAGGTAAAAGGGGACACAATTCAAGAAAAATTAGTGTCAGAGTTATGCACCTTGTGTCACATGATGTGGGTGATGAGGTGGAACATCTATTTTAAGTCTGAATCAAATCCATTCAGTAGTAACTGAGATATAGTGAAAATACATCAAAATTAACCTTAAATTCTAAGTAAAAAGGGGCATAATTCATGAAAAATTGGTGTCAGAGTTATGCACCTTGTGTCACATGATGTGGGTGATGACGTGGAACATCTATTTTAAGTTTGAATCAAATCCATTTTGAAATAACTGAGATATAGTGAAAATACATCAAAATCAACCTTAAATTTAAAGTAAAAGGGGACATAATTCATAAAAAAATTATGTCAGAGTTAAGCACCTTATGTCACATGATCTGGGTGATGAGGTGGAACAACTATTTTAAGTTTGAATCAAATCCATTTAGTAATAACTCAGATATAGTGAAAATACAACAAAATTAACCTTAAATTCTAAGTAAAAGGGGACATAATTCATGAAAACTTAGTGTCAGAGTTATGCACCTTGTGTCACATGATGTGGACACATGATGTGGGTGATGAAGTGGAACATCTATTTTAAGTTTGAATGAAATCCATTTTGTAGTAACTGAGATATAGTGAAAATACATCAAAATCAACCTTAAATTCTAAGTAAAAAGGGGCATAATTCATAAAAAAAATGGTGTCAGTGTTATGCACCTTGTGTCACATGATGTGGGTGATGAGGTGGAACATCTATTTTAAGTTTGAATCAAATCCATTTAATAACTAGAAAATGCTTTTGTAAAAAAGCGCATGTCTCCCCCAATGCAAAGTCCTATAGGCAAGAAGTCAATAGGGGTCAGGAGCGAAAGTTAAAGAGACACTGATGGATGGCTGCAATAGGGATCATCTACTTGGCATGTCCAGTCATCCCGCTAAATTTCAACACTCATGGCCTAGTGGTTCTCAAGTCACTGTTCAGGCTCCTGTGACCCTGACCTTTGATCAAGTGACCTCAAAATAAATAGGGGTCATGTACTCTGCATGTCCAATCATCCTATTAAGTTTCAACATTGTAGGTCAAGTGGTTCTCAAGTTATTTCCAAAAAATGCTTTTACATGAACAGGCCACTGTGACCTTGACCTTTAATAGACTGACCCCAAAATCAATAGGGGTCATCTACTCTGCATGTTCAATCATCCTATGAAGTTTCAACATTCTGGGTCAAGTGGTTCTGAAGTTATTGATCGGAACTGGTTATCAATGTTCAGGCCCCTGTGACCTTGACCTTTAACGGAGTGACCCCAAAAACAATAAGGGTCATTTACTCTGCATGAACAATCATCCTATGAAGTTTCAACATTCTGGGTCGAGAGGTTCTCAAGTTATTGATTGGAAATGGTTTTCCATGTTCGGGCCCCTGTGGCCTTGACCTTTAACAGAGTGACCCTAAAATCGTTAGGGTTCATCTACTCAGCATGACCAATCATCCTACGAAGTTTCATCATTCTGGGTCAAGTGGTTCTCAAGTTACTGACCGGAAATGGTTTTCAATGTGCGGGCCCCTGTGACCTTGACCTTTCACAGAGTGACCCCAAAATCGTTACGGGTCATCTACTCTTTATGACCAATCATCCTATTAAGTTTCAACATTCTCGTTCAAGTGGTTCTCAAGTTACTGACCGGAAATGGTTTTCAATGTTCAGGCTCCTGTGACCTTGACCTTTAATGGAGTGACCCCGAAATCGATAGGGGTCATCTACTTTGCATGTACAATCATCCTATGAAGTTTCAACATTCTGGGTCAAGTGGTTCTCTAGTTATTGATCAGAAATGGTTTTCAATGTTCAGGCCCCTGTGACCTTGACCTTTGACGGAGTGATCCTATAATCAATAAGGGTCATCTACTCTTTATGACCAATCATCCTATCAAGTTTCAACATTATGGGTCAGGTGGTTCTCTACTTATTGATTGGAAATGGTTTTCAATGTTCAGGCCCCTGTGACCTTGACCTTTGACGGAGTGACCCCAAAATCAATAGGGGTCATCTACTCTTCATGACCAATCATCCTATGAAGTTTCAACATTCTGGGTCAAGTGGTTCTCTAGTTATTGATCGGAAATGGTTTTCCATGTTCAGGCCCCTGTGACCTTGACCTTTGACGGAGTGACCCCAAAATCAATAGGGGTTATCTACTCTTCATGATCAATCATCCTATGAAGTTTCAACATTCTGGGTCAAGTGGTTCTCTAGTTATTGATCGGAAATGGTTTTCAATGTTCAGGCCCCTGTGACCTTGACCTTTGATGGAGTGACCCCAAAAACAATAGGGGTCGTCTACTCCAGCAGCCCTACAACCCTATGAAGTTTGAAGGTTCTAGGTCAAATGGTTCTCCAGTTATTGCTCGGAAATGAAGTGTGACGTACGGACGGACGGACAGGGCAAAAACAATATGTCTCCTGGGGGAGACATAATAACTGAGATATATTGAAAATACAACAAAATTAACCTTAAATTCTAAGTAAAAGGGGACATAATTCATGAAAACTTGGTGTCAGAGTTATGCACCTTGTGTCACATGATGTGGGTGATAAGGTGGAACATGTATTTTAAGTTTGAATCAAATCCATTTGGTAACAAGAGATCACAGAGTGATCTTGGCGCCCACCAATGTGCCATTTTTGAGTGTTCCAAATTTCAAGACTTATTGACTAGCTCAAGGTCAAATTTCATTTCCGTACACAACACAAATCTATGCATGTGGTCCAAATTTGAAGCCTGTACCTTCAAAAATGTGAAAGTAGGTCACTAGGTCAATGTCAAGGTCAAAGTTTGTTTCGGTATACAAAACTATGCATGTGGTCCTAAATTTGAAGCCTGTAGCTACAGAAATGTGAAAGTAGGTCACTAGGTCAATCTTAAGGTCAAAGTTCATTCCGGTACATAAAACTATGCAAGTGGTCCAAATTTGAAGGCTGTAGTTTGAGAAATGTAGAAGTAGGTCACAATCCAGGTCAAATTTTACTTCGGAACACAAAACTATGCATGTGGTCAAAATTTGAAGCCTGTACCTTCAAAAATGTGAAAGTAGGTCACTAGGTCAATGTCAAGGTCAAAGTTTTTTTCGGTACACAAAACTATGCATGTAGTCCAAATTTGAAGGCTGTAGCTTGAGAAATGTGAAAGTAGGTCACTAGGTCAAAATCAATGTCAAATTTCATTTTGAAACACGAAACTATGCATATGGTCCAAATTTGACGCCTGTACCTTCAAAAATGTGAAAGTAGGTCACTAGGTCAAAATAAAGGTCAAAGTTTTTTCCAGTGCACAAAATTATGCATGTGGTCCAAATTTGAAGGCTGTAGCTACAGAAATGTGAAAGTAGGTCACTAGGTCAAAATCAAGGTCAAATCATGTCAAGGTTCATCTTGCCACTCAAAAATATACATGTGGTCCAAGTTTGAATGTTGCAGTTACTGACAAGAACATTTTAAAAGCTTTTCCCTATGTAAGTCTATATGAACCATGTGACCCCCGGGGCGGGGCCATATTTGACCCTAGGAGGATAATTTGAACAAACTTGGTAGAGAACCACTAGATGATGCTACATTACAAGTATCAAAGCCCTAGGCTTTGTGGTTTGGACAAGAAGATTTTCAAAGTTTTTCCCTATATAAGTCTATATAAACCATGTGACCCCCAGGGCGGGGCCATATTTGACCCCAGAGAAATAATTTGAATCATCTTGGTAGAGGACCACTAGATGATGCTTCATACCAAATATCAAAGCCCTAGGCTCTGTGGTTTTGGACAAGAAGGTTTTCAAAGTTTTTCCCTATATAAATCTCTATAAATTATAAAAATAAACAAAGGGCCATAACTCACTCATAAATTGTTGAACCAGTCTGATTTTCAGGGGGACACAACTAGGGTACCAATACATCATTCTGACAAAGTTTGGTCAAAATCCCCCCAGTAGTTTCTGAGGAGATGCGATAACGAGAAATTGTTAACGGACGGACGGACTGACGGACGGACGGACCACGGACGCAGAGTGATTTTAATAGCCCACCATCTGATGATGGTGGGCTAATAACTGAGATAATAGATTTCGGGACGCGACGGGATGCGACAGAACTGACTCCTATATACCCCCCTCAAACATGTTTAGTGGGGGTATAAAAAAACTTGTTAGAGATTCACCAGGCACACCAAATATCAAATGCCTAGGCCTTTAACTTTCAGACAAGAAGATCTTTATTTTTTTCCTATATAAGTCTATGTAAAACTTGGTACCCACAAGGCAGGGCCTCTTTTCACCCTAGGGACATAATTTTAACAATATTGGTAGAGAAACACTAGGAAAGGCAACATACTTAATATCAAAAGCCTAGGCCTTGCAGTTTCAAGCAAGAAGATTTTTAAAGTTTTTTTTTTTCCTATATAAGTCTATGTAAAACATGAGACCCCACCCCCGGGGCAGGACCTCTTTTCTCTTTTCACCCACGGGGCATAATTTGAACAATTTTGGTAGAGAACCATAAGGCAATGCTACATACAAAATATCAAGGCCTAGGTCATGTGGTTTTAGACAAGAAGATTTTTAAAGTTTTTTACTATATAAGTCTATGTAAAACTTGTGACTCCCTGGGAGGGGCCTCTTTTCACCCCCAGGGGCACAATTTGAACAATCTTGATAGAGGACCATAAGATAATGTCACATGGTAAATATCAAGGCTCTACGTCTTGCCGTTTTGGACAAGAAGATTTTCCTTTTGGTTGCCATGGCAACCAGAATTCTAAATGGAATTAAAAATCTTTGAACAACTTTGAAAGGGGACCACCCAAGGATCATTTCTGTGAAGTTTGGTGTAATTCTGCCCAGTGGTTATAAAAGAAGAAGATTTTTTAGAAAATGTTGACGGACGGACGTACATTGTGCAGTCACAAAAGCTCACCATGAGCCTTTGGCTCTGGGAGCTAAAAATTGCAAGTTATTCACCGTGTGTTTTTATAACGGAAAAGGCCATTTGGTGTAATTCTGCCCAGTGGTTTTCAAGAAGAAGATTTTTTTTAGAAAATGTTGACGGACGGACGACGGACATTGAGCGGTCACAAAAGCTCACCATGAGACTTTGGCTCTGGGAGCTAAAAATTGCAAGTTATTCACCGTGTGTTTTTATAAAGGAAACGGAAAAATACAAACGGTGATAAAGTAGAAATAGCACTGTGTAAATATCAATAAAATGCGGCCACAGACCACTATCATAGCATACGGGGAAATCAATGAGTGACCCGATCCGGCAATTTCAAGAATTTATTTTCATTTTCTCCGATTTATTTTAAGCCTTATTCTTTTAGCAAAGGAGAGTTACTGACAGAATGTTTTCAAGGAGTGAAAGGTCAAATTCAAGCAGTTTGTTTTTTTTAAATTCAAGTACTTTTCCAGGTTTTGTAGGGTTTTTGTCATTTTCAAGGAGTTTTCAAGGACTACCATCAAATTCAAGGACTTTTCAAGGCCTGTGCAAACCCTGTGTATTAGAGGACCCCAAAATCAATAGCGGTCATCTACTCTGCATGACCATTCTTCCTATGAAGTTTCAACATTCTTGGTCAAGTGTTTCTGAAGTTATTGATCGGAAATGGTTTTCCATGTTCAGGCCCCTGTGTCCTTGACCTTTGATGCTTTTTTTTAAAAAATTTATTTATTTGGGTTTTACGGCGCACCAACACAGTATAGGTTATATGGCGCCAAACAGGACTACAAATTTTGGTTTCACATCTCATTTACATCGAAATAAAAACATGAGGTATGGAATCAAAATTTGCATACCTACTAGAATCACACAGTTACAGCAAAACCAAGTGTTAAGACCCTATTAGTCGCCTCTTACGATCATGCAAGGGTAAGGCAGTGGTTCCAATTCTTTTCATACACAGATCGTCCCAGAACCACATGGGGCTGACCTTTGATGGAGTGACCCCAAAAACAATAGGGGTCATCAACTCTGCATGTCCAATCATCCTATACAGTTTCAACATTCTGGGTCAAGTGGTTCTCAAGTTATTGATTGAAAAGAGTTTTCTATGTTCAGTTCCCTGTGACCTTGAATTTCGATGGTGTGACCCCAAAAACACTAGGGGTCATCTACTCTGTAACTCCTATCACCCTATGAAATTTGAAGGTTCTAGGTCAAATGGTTCTCAAATTATTGACCAGAAATGGATTTCCATGTTCTGTTCATTGCAACCTTGACCTTTTATAGTGACCCCAAAAACAATAGGGGTCATCTACTCTGTAAGTCTTATCACCCTACCAAGTTTCAACATTCTGGGTCAAGTGGTTCTCAAGTGACTGACCGGAAATGGATTTCCAAGTTTTGTTCATTGCAACCTTGACCTTTTATAGTGACCCCAAAATCAATAGGGGTCACCTACTCAGCTTGTCCAAACATCCTATGAAGTTTCAACATTCTGGGTCAAGTGGTTCTCAACTTACTGACCGGAAATGTTTTTCCATGTTCAGGCCCCTGTAACCTTGACCTTTAACAGAGTGATCCCAAAAAGACAATAGGGGTCATCTACTCTGCATGTCCAATCATCCTATGAAGTTTCAACATTCTGGGTCAAGTGGTTCTCAAGTTATTGATCGGAAATGGTTTTCCAAGTTCAGGCCCCTGTGACCTTGACCTTTGATGGAGTGACCCCAAAAACGACAGGGGTCATCTACTCTGCATGTCCAATCATCCTATGAAGTTTCAACATTCTGCGTCAAGTAGTTTTCAAGTTATTGATCAGAAATGGTTTTCCATGTTCAGGCCCCTGTGACCTTCACCTTTATCAGAGTGACTGACCCCAAAATCAATAGGGGTCATCTACTCTACATGACCAATCATCCTAACAAGTTTCAACATTCTTGGTCCAGTGGTTCTCAAGTTATGGATCGGAAATGGTTTTCCATGTTCAGGCCCCTGTGACCTTGACCTTTGATGGAGTGACCCCAAAAACGACAGGGGTCATCTACTCTACATGACCAATCATCCTATCAAGTTTCAACATTCTTGGTCAAGTGGTTCTCAAGTTATTGATCGGAAATGGTTTTCCATGTTCAGGCCCCTGTGACCTTGACCTTTGATGGAGTGACCCCAAAAACCATAACGGTCATCTACTCCCTAAGCCCTGCCATCCTATGAAGTTTGAAGGTTCTAGGTCAAATGGTTATCCAGTTATTGATCGGAAATGAAGTGTGATGTACGGAAGGATGGACGGACAGAAAGGGCAAAAACAATTGTCTTTTTAAAGTTTTTCCTTTCAGTTGCCATGGCAACCAGAGTTCTGCATGGAATTAAATTCTTTGAACAATTTTGAAAGGGGGCCACCCAAGGATCATTCTTCTGAAGTTTGGTATAATTCTGCAAAGTGGTTTTCAAGAAGAAGATTTTTTTAGAAAATGTTGATGGACACACGACGCACACTGAGCGGTCACAAAAGCTCACCATGAGCCTTTGGCTCAGGTGAGCTAAAAAAGCCAATGAAAAGCGGGATTTCCTTAAAACACATGCTTGATTCACATGAGACATCATGTCTTTGAACTTAGCTGTCAAAACAAGAAGTGGTTTACGCAATGACTGTTTTGGGATATAATGGCAGCCCAAGGTTACAAGTTGTACTTTTCTTTTAATTTCCCTGAATATTTTATTGTAAAGTGATAAAAAATAAAGAAGTCATGGTAAAAGTTATTCAAGATAACTACTGAAATCAGTTAAAAAAATTATACAGGTGGTTCAAATCTCTTTGCTGTAGCTTCAGAAACAAGAAAGTAGGTCAGTAGGTCAGGGTTAACTATATTAAACACGAGTATTGAAATCTGTATTAAAAGTTATACAAATGTTCCAAATTTCAAGCTGTACCTTCAAAAACAAGAAAGTATGTCAGCAGATCACGATTAAGACTATTCAAGATGAGTACTGAAATCTGTATCAAAAATTAAACAGGTGGTCCAAATTTCTATCCTGTAAAATAAATTTTTTTCGAAAGTTTTTTCCCTATACAAGTTTATTTAAGCCATGTGCCCCCCCCCCCCCCCCCACCCACTCTCCCCCACCGGGTGGGGCCAGTTTCAGCCCCAGGTGATAATCTGGGCAATCTTGTTAAAGGACTGCTACACAATAATACATACCAAATATTATTTATTTATTTGGGTTTTACGGCGCACCAAAACAGTATAGGTTATATGGCGCCAAACAGGACTACAAATTTTGGTTCCACAAATATTAAAGCTCTAGACCATATGGTTTGAAAAAAAAAAAGATTTTCAATGTTTTCCTTGTACAAGTCTATACAAACCATATGACCCCCAGGGCCATGCCATATCTGACCCTAGGGGGATAATTTGAACAATCTTGGTAGAGGAAGACCGACAATCATGCTCAGGTGAGCTAAAAATAATATAATTTGTTTAATTTCTAGTGTAAGATGTGTTTGTTTTTGGTATAGTGCCATTTTTCTATGATGTGACCTAGTGAACCACATTTTTTTTTTTACAATGACCAAGTTTTGAACTTGAGCTAGACTTCCAACAGATCAGGTTTCACAAAGACGTTTAGGAAAGGTAGCTGTTACTGAGTTAAAATATACATATAAAACAATTTCAACTAATTTGATGGTCATAATTCTGGTCTTTTTGGAAAAATCTTACAATCAAAGTTGTTCAAGATCTGGTAGAGTTCTCAAAGAATGTAGCCAATGAGGCAATTTTGACTATTTTAGGGTCATAAAACTGGTTGATGTTATTGCCACATTCCTTCCTACCTTCATCCATCTTTTCCGTATTACTTAATTAGTATCAGCTTAGGCAATCATCTTGTGGCCATGTACATTCTAGGGACATTTCATTCTTAAAGTGACTAACCCACACATAGTGGTGTCAGATTTTAAACAAGAGGGTCATTGACCCTAAAGGGCTCACCTGAGTATAAGGATTCAAGTGTATTTACATAACATAATGGTACAAGTATTGATAGGTTTCTTCTATGTTAGTTGTCACACACATTCTTTAGCCTAGGGCAATAGTTAGACAGTACAACTCTGACATCACACACCAAAAATCAAGGCTCAAGCTATTATTAATTCAGAGAAGATGCATGTGGTCCAAGTTTGAAGCCTGTATCTTCAAACATGTGAAAGTAGGTCAGTAGATCAATGTCAAGGTCAAAGTTTATTCCAGTACACAAACCTATGCATGTGGTCCAAATTTGAAGGCTGTAGTTACAGAAATGTGAAAGTAGGTCAATAAGTAAAGATTAAGTTCAAAGTTCATTTCGGTACACAGAACTATGCATGTGGTCCAAACTTGAAGGCTGTAGCTTCAGAAAGGTGAATATCACTAAGTCAAACTCAACATCAAATTTCATTTCGGAACACAAAATAATGCATGTGGTCCAAATTTGAAGCCTGTACCTTCAAAAATGTGAAAGTAGGTCACTAGGTCAATGTCAAGGTCAAAGTTTATTTCGGTACACAAATCTATGCATGTGGTCCAAATTTGAAGGCTGTAGCTACAGAAATGCGAAAGTAGGTCACTAGGCCAAGATCAAGGTCAACTCGTGTCAAGGTTCATCCAACCACTCAAAACTATACATGTGGTCCAAATTTGAATCTTGTAGGAGATGGACAACAAGGTTTTTAAAGTTTTTCCCAATATAAGTCTATATAAACCATGTGACCCCCGGGGCGGGGCCATATTTGACCCTAGGGGGATAATTTGAACAAACTTGGTAAAGAACCACTAGATGATGCTACATTACAAATATCAAAGCCCTAGTCTTTGTGGTTTTGGACAAGAAGATTTTTAAAGTTTTCCTTATGTAAGTCTATGTAAACCATGTGACCTCCAGGGCAGGGCCATATTTGACCCTAGGGGAATAATTTGAAAAATCTTAGTACATGGTTCATACAGAATATCAGAGACAAAATTCAAGTACTTTTCAAGGACTTTTTACAATTTTTCAAGCACTATTTTTTTTCAAAACCACGACCTAATCTGAACAACTTTTATTATGTAATGCAAAAATAAAACAACCATCACTTGTCACACCTTTGAAAATGACGTAATTCGATTATTAGATTGATGTGATTCATTATTTTGCTGAGGTTTAACGCTTTTCTTGTGATTTTTTAGCGCACTCCTACTAATGATACCTCAAAATTTTGTCACACGACGTACAAATACACTTCGTTCTGTCTGCTCTATAGGTCTTCAGCCACTGTTTATATAATTCGTCTTTTGTCCCCCGCTTACTTGAGTAAACATGTTTATTTTTCTTACTCATTTTAATTCACCAGAAACACTTTCAATTTAATGCAAATAGCTAAAAATTGCAAGTTATTATTCCCTGTATTTTTTTAAACGGAAACGTGCAAACGGTGATATAGTAGAAATAGCACTCTGTAAATATCGATAAAGTGTGGCCGTATACCACTATAACAGCATACGAGTGACCCGATCCTGCAATTTCACGAATTTATTTTCATTTTCTCCGATTTATTTTAAGCCTTAAATTCTTTTTTGCAAAGCAAACTTACGGAAAGAATATTTTCAAGGATTGAAAGGTCAAATTCAAGGAGTTTTTTTTCAAAATTCAAGTACTTTTCCAGGTTTTTTAGGGTTTTTGTCATTTTCAAGGAGTTTTCAAGGACTACCATCGAATTCAAGGACTTTTCAAGGCCTGTGCAAACCCTGTAGTAGAGAACCACTAGATCATGTCACATACAAAATATCCAAGCCCTAGGCCATGTGGTTTCGGACAAAAAGATTTTCAAAGTTTTTCCCTATATAAGTCTATATAAACCATGTGACCCCCGGGGCGGAGCCATATTTGACCCTGGTAGAGGACACTAGATGATTCTACATACCAAATATCAAAGGCCTAGGCCCTGTGCTTTTTGGACAAGAAGATTTTTGGGCCAGCAGTTTCACACAAGAAGATTTTTAAAGTTTCCACTATATACATATAGGGAAAAGTTACCACGCCCTTTGGCGGCCATGTTCTTGACGAATCGGAATAATTTGAACAATCTTGGTAGAGGGTGACATAAGGACCATTTGTGTGAAATTATTTCAAAATCGAACCATAGGTTTAGGAGGAGATGTCGGTTGAAGATTTTTCTATTTTTAGCTCTGGTGGCCCCTACGTGCAACCAAGCTGAACCATTTGAACAAATTTGTAGAGAAGCATCCAAGGAACAACAATGCCAAGTTTCATCAAAATCCATTCAGTGGTTATGGAGGAGATATCTTTTAAACAAAATTGTTGAAGACGGACAGACGGACGCACGACGGACACAGCATGATCACAATACCTCAGCATGAGCTTGTGCTCAGGTGAGCTAAAAACTGACTTCCCGTCAGTGGGCACCTTGCAAACATCACGTGACAGTGAGAAAAAAGAACACCAAACATGATTATAGAGTGCACAAGTATAGGTATCGCACAATCTTATGATGTATTGAAATATAAACAAACAAAACAATCACATAAAATGAAATCATTACACTTAGTACATTTATGATGCAGTCAGTGATTTCTCGTTGGCCGAATGGTTACAGTATTCATATTGGGGATCAAACTCCCGATGAAAAGGTATAATACGAATACCATAACTGCTCGGGCAACGAGGAATCACTGAATAAATCGTATGGACTTAATTTTATGTTATTGTTTCATTTTCACTTCTAAACACCATAATACTGTGCGCTACCTATAGTTCTGTTTCAAGGTCAGCGATATTTTTGTACTTTTAATAATGGAGCGGTTCGTTGTTTAGATGTTATTCAGTACAATAGTGGTTCCTAAGGCAAAGTAAATCATGCTGATTTCTCTAATCAGTAGACGAGTCTATAAATTGAACCCAGCATTCCCACTGACTTTTTGAAAAGTGGGTACATATACCCACATACTTTAGAAAATGTGGGTACATGATAAAAAAGTTGGGTACAAACCATACAAATTGAAAAAAATGTTCCAACTGAAACAAAATTATAAAGAAGTATATGGGAAGTGACACTTTTATTCAGCCTGTGTTAATGACAATGGTTTGTTTTACACATGCACCACAGGGATACAGCTAAAAGTCACTTCTCCTTATAGAAAAGTGGAGAGACTTCTAGTTGAAAAATAGAAATTTATGAACATTATTTCTAACTCAATATTTTTGGTTTGCTGCCCATGTGATGATAGCATCTAAAAAGTAGTCGCATTTTGTTAGAACTATATTTATCAATGTTAACAAAAATAAAGCGTTGCACCTGTTTATAAAAGTTCATGAGAAAAACTGCAAAAACTGGAATGTTCCCGTAATTCTGGAAACTATAAACTCGTCAACCATTATGTTTCATGTAAATATATGAAACAGTGGCGACATTTTGCCTTTCGGTGATAAATTATTTGAAAAATCACAATGTGTGGGTTAGTCGCTTTAAAGCCACCAAATCTCTAATGTGTAACAGGTGGGCCAAGAAGCTGTTTTAATTTTCAACATGATTAAATTTTACTCTTACTTATGATGGAATCAATAACGTGTGCAGCAGTCATCCCATACCGACTCCCTACACGGAAAATTGTTCCAGTACACTTGCCACCTTCCAAAGCTCCTACAGAGTTAAGTGATTCTGCAGATCTGCTGATTAGACTTGCTGGGAATGGTCCAAATGTAACATGTGTTTTTCTAAAGTTTGAACTGCCATTTGTTGCACCTTGCATACCTATAATTAGAAGAAACAAGTTCGTTAATATATACAATAATGAAGTACTAGAATTTTGAAGCCCAAAAACAATATCGAGCTCATTATTTGTTGACAAACCACCTGAAGAACTCAAACATTTCAGCCAATTAAAACAGGTTTCATTTCGATATCTTGACCCAAACGAAGTTATTTAACAGAAATGACCATCCACACACAAAAACAAGAGCTGCCTCCGTAGGATGACACATGCCCCCGATGGCACTTTGAATGAATAGTTATGGCCGTGTTAGAGTTTAGGACCTTTGACCTACAGAGCTGGGTCTTGCGTGCGACACATCGTCTTACTGTGTCATTCATTCATGCATAGTTATTTTAAAATCCATGCATGAATGACAAAGATATGGACCGGACATGCCCATCAATGCACTATCATGAAAAATGATCTTTAACGTCTAAGTGTGACCTTGACCTTTGAGCTACGGACCTGGGTCTTGCGTGTGACACGTCGTCTTACTGTGGTACACATTCATGCCAAGTTATTTGAAAATCCATCCATCGATGACAAAGATATGGACCGGACACGCCCATCAATGCACTATCCTTTAACATCTAAGTGTGACCTTGACCTTTGAGCTATGAACCTGGGTCTTGCGCACGACATGTCACGTCGTCTTACTGTGGTACACATTCATGCCAAGTTATTTGAAAATCCATCCATCGATGACAAAGATATGGACCGGACACGCCCACCAATGCACTATCCTTTAACGTCTAAGTGTGACCTTGACCTTTGAGCTACGGACCTGGGTCTTGCGCACTGCATGACGTCTTACTGTGGTACACATTCATGCCAAGTTATTTGAAAATCCATCCATCGATGACAAAGATATGGACCGGACACGAAAATTGCGGACAGACCGACAGACAGACGGTTCAAAAACTATATGCCTCCCTTCGGGGGCATAAAAAATAAAAAATTTAAGTCCACAAAAAAACTTTACTAGGTAGAGATAGGTCAAAATACACCTAAACAAGAGCATCGCCTATGGGTGCCATCTTTCGTCTGCAAGTGCTTGTCAGTAAGTAAGGAAAGTGTTATAGTTCAGAATTTCTAATAACCAAAAGGGCCATAATTTTGACAAAATGCAGATTAGAGTTATGGTTCTTGGGCTACATAGTCACCTAATGATGATTAACAAGTGTGCAGAGTTTCAAAGCTGTAACTCTTATAGTTTTTGCGAAAAGGTGGACCCAAACAAAAATTTTAACCAAGAAACTCAGATTTTCAAAGTACAAAAAGGGCCATAATTCTGACAAATGCATATCAGAGTTATGGTTCTTGGCCTACATAGTAACCTAATGATGTCAAACAAGTGTGCAAAGTTTCAAAGCTGCATCTCCTATGGTTTTTGAGAAAATGCGAACCTAAACACAAATTTTAACCAATGCCTCAACAGGGCTTTTTTTAAGGGAGATTTGGGTAAAAATAAGGGAGACTTTTATTCGCTCATTTTTATGCGCTAAACAGCCGTTTTCATGAAAAAATCAGGAACTTTGTTTTTGCTTTTTGTGTTGGTGCTTCTGCATCTGGAGAGAGTGATCTTTTTGACATGTTTGCGCATACAATACTTAAAAGATTGCAGAGATATCATGTCAAAACTGACTTTTAAGGGCAGTCATTTCTTTTCAGAAATGAAGTTGATAAAACAAAAATGAAAGTCATTCTATTGCTGGATTGTCCATATTTAGATTAAAACTACATGTATTTAAACTGGGAATTCTTCTCCCGTTAATTATTGCAACATGACAATATCACAAAGGAATGGCAGTTAATTCTTTGGGCAGTATGAATTGCAATTTATTTCATAAAATTCACTTATCCAAATTCATGTTTGTCCGAAATTCTGTGTAGTCTGATATTAACTCGCCAATTTTTGTTAAATCGTGGTTGATTTTTTGCATGTTGTGCAAGTATTTAAATTGAGAAGCATGAACTCGGTGTTAGCACTAACCTGTCTCATCTTCTGATGGCTCGATAAATACTGAGGTCAGCGAAAACGAAAGTACACTTTGGCAGGTGGTGGTAAAATGACGTAATTTTAAGACTGGTTTACATATTGTTTTAAAAACTACGCATAAGCGACTGATGTTATTGAATCAGTCTAAAATCTCGATTGCACATGTTTACAATTGCCTACAGGTAAGATTAAATGGTTAATTGTTTGCAGATGGTGACAGTAGTGGGAAAGATAATTAATGCCTCAGGCGTGTGTCTCTCGATAAACAAGCTAGGGATTATAGACAACTATCAAAATTATATCTGAAGAGTATTTCTGGGCTACTCAATATTGAATTTCAAGTATTTTCTAAAGGTCTACATTGGGGGTAAGATACTATTTTTCGACAGAGGACTTTTTTTCCTGAATTTATTGTTTTCATGTCCCGGCGGGAGACCGGGAGATATACTGAAAATACGGGAGAAAAAAACTCCCGGGGGGAGATATGGCATGTATGCGACGTTCAAGTGACGACAAAAACTCATAGATAAAAATCAGACAAGCTAAAAATTGATGTATCATCCATGTTGTACCACAGAAAATTGGTGTTGGTTTTTCCTTAAAGCAGGAAGGTCTAATACGGGGAGTAGAAACTCCGTATAAATCAATACATTTATCTGTATTATGCTGTCGTCCATACCTGTAAATATCGACCAGTCGTTAGCGATCGATATTTTGTTTCCGCCACTATCGATTAGCGTGTAATTAGCATATTACCTCATGTTAATCATGGAGCTATAACACTTATTGTTCAAAGGGTTTACCAGTCACGTGTTAAATGGCGATAATTAGATGATCAGAGATTGATCTAAAGGGATTCTGAAGCAAAAACAGCATGTGACTGCATGTGGTGATATGCTTAATTATTATGAATTAACTCGAGCTCACTTCCCTGAAGAAATATTTTACCACGTAACTTCAAACCTTTATCAAAGGGCCGATTTTTGTTGGATTTGAATAAAAAAATGGAAAATAACAGAAAGCTGAAACTTTTCTTAATCTTGTAGAGACATAATTATAATTATTGTTTATAATGTCAGATTTCTACATACAGAAACAAACATTCTTCTTGAACGTAGGGAATGTTTCAAACGAAATTGTTGTTTAAACTCCAAAAATTAGCTTAATAAATTTAATCTTAAAACTGATGTGTGAAAAATACAATGTATTCAAATTAAAATAATAATATTTTTTTTTAAAAAGGCCGACAACGAAGTTACATTTAGTATTCCTAACTTTTAGATAAAACTGCAGAAAATCATCTAGGTTTAACACGCATTTAAATGGTGAAGAACAAAGCAATATCATAAACAAATATTTTCAGGCAACAGTTTACAGTTTTGACTTGCTATTTTCATTAAAATATGTCTTATTTTTTTTGTTCTAAATACTCTGAATCAACAAGGCAAATGTCATGTAAAAAACGACATCTTTCTCTCTGGGTAAGACAAGTTTAGATTTAGCCATTTTCACAGGGCGAAAAGTAACATTAATGTAGATATTTTCCATTTAAAAACAGATGCAAGCAATAATTTCATGGCAGAACTTTTGTTTTCAACAAAAAATTCAACAAATGCTTTCCCAGATTTTCACTGAAAGGACGAGTTAAACTGTAAGGCGTAAGTGTTTGAGTAATAGCAGAATAACCTACGTCATACGCTTCGATTGGACGATAGCATAAGATAAGATAAATGCCGGTTTCCAGTCCCCGTATCAGTTGTTCCAGCTTAAAGCCAATAATAAACAAGAGGGCCATGAAGGCCCTGTATCGCACACCTGACCTACTGACCTAAAGATCATCAAGATTAACTTCATTAAGATATGGTCATAAATGTGGCCTCTAAAGTGTTAACTAGCTTTTTCTTTGATTTGACCTGGTGACCTAGTTTTTTACCCCACATGACCCAGTTCCAAACTTGATCTAAAGATCATCAAGATTAACATTCTGACTAAGTTTCATGAAGATACAGTTATAAATATGGCCTCTAGACTGTTAACAAGCTTTTCTTTGATTTGACCCGGTGACCTAGATTTTGACCATGCATGACCCAGATTCAACTTGACCTAAAGATCAAGGTTAACAGTCTGACCAAGTTCCATGAAGATATAGTCATAAATGTGGCCTCTAAAGTGTTAACAAGCTTTTCCTTTGTTTTAACCTAATGACCTAGTTTTTCATCCCACCTGACCTAGATTTGAACACAAACTATAGATCATCAAGGTTAACATTCTGACTAACTTGCATTAAGTTAAGGTCATACATGTGGCCTCCACAGTGTTAACAAGCTTTTCCTTTGATTTGACGTGGTGACCTAGTTTTTGACCCAGATTAAAACTGGACCTTTAGATCATCAGGATTAACATTCTGACCAAGTTTCATTAAGATATGGCCATAAATGAGGCCTCTAAAGTGTTAACTAGCTTTTCCTTTGATTTGACCTGGTGACCTAGTTTTTGACCCCACATGACCCAGATTCAAACTTGACCTTGAGATCATCAAGATTAACATTCTGACCAAGTTTCATGAAGATATAGTCATAAATCTGGCCTCTAGAGTGTTAACAAGCTTTTCCTTTGATTTGACCTAGTGACCTAGTTTTTTAACCCACCTGACCTAGATTTGAACATGAACTATAGATCATCAAGATTAACATTCTGACTTAGTTTCATAAAGATAAGGTCATACATGTGGCCTCCACAGTGTTAACTAGCTTTTCCTTTGATTTGACCTGGTGACCTAGTTTTTGACCCTACATGACCCAGATTCAAACTGGACCTTGAGATCATCAACATTAACATTCTGACCAGGTTTCATGAAGGTACAGTCATAAATGTGGCCTCTACAGTGTAAGCAAGCTTTTCCTTTGATTTGACTTGGTGACTTAGTTTTTAATCCCACATGACCCAATATTGAACTTGTCCAAGATTTTATTGAGGGTAACATTCTGACCAAGTTTCATTAAAATTGGGCCAAAATTGTGACCTCTAGAGTGTTAACAAGCTTTTCCTTTGATTTGACCTGGTGACCTAGTTTTTGAACTCAGATGACCCAGTATCTAACTTGTCCAAAATTTTATTAAGGGTAACATTCTGACCAAGTTTCATTAAGATTGGGCCAAAATTGTGACCTCTACTGTGTTAACAAGCTTTTCCTTTGATTTGACCTGGTGTCCTAGTTTTTGACCCAGATGACCCAATATCGAACTCATCCAAGATTTAATTGAGAGTAACATTCTGACCAAGTTTCATTAAGATTGGGCCAAAAATGTTACCTCTAGAGTGTTAACAGTCAAACTGTTGACGACGACGACGGACAATGGACACAGGGCGATCACAAAAGCTCACCTTTGAGCACTTCATGCTCAGATGAGCTAAAAAGTTACAAAATAACAGGGCTCAAATTTAGCAAGTAGCTTTTTTTCTTACTTGCTAAATTTGAAAATCTATTTGCAAATTTAGACTCAGTTAAAAATGTAACAATATCCTTAAAAATTGTGTCAGAACATTAATACTGTTTGCCGGGTTTATCTTGACACACAATTTTGTGTGTTTTTAGCCCACTGATTTTCAAAATGACCCTCAAAAATGCGTCCTTGATAGCACAACTTAAGTACCGGCCGAAATTACAGCAACGCGAATTTACGTACCCAAATGTTGTAAGTACCGATTCGCATGTAGGTACGAAGTAGTAAGGTAGACTGTGTTCTAAATTTAATTCTCTGATAGGCCTCTACATCTCTTTATACAGTAAACCATTCAACAAAAATGGCCCACCAACAAAATGTGAAGTGTTATCTGATACATGCACGCGAGGAAAACCCAGTCACTGCCTCCTCATCAAACGAAACCAAAACGGAATCTGCAAACATTAACTAAAACCGGCAATTTTAACTATTATTTGTACTCTTTGTACTCGCATTTAGCGAGTTAGTGTGTGCAAAATTTGAGCTTTTCATAGGAACAAAAAAGGGAAGTAATTCTAAACAAGAGGGCCATGATGGCCCTATATTGCTCACCTGAGTTTCATTGCTCTTAATGATAAGATCAAGTTTTGACATAGATCACATAGGTATACACATTAAATATCATCAGGATAAATATTTTCTTGTAACAGTCCCTTTTGACCTAGTCAGTGCCAATCTCCATACCAAGTTTGAGGGTCCTAGGCTCAAATACTGCATTTTTGTACTAGCATGACTATTCTTTACCCTGGAAGACTTAAATAACATTTAAAACCAATCTCATTAGAAGCTGCTAACGTATATTCATTTACATAAACAAGAGATCACAGAGTGATCTTGGCGCCCACCAATGTGCCATTTTTGAGTGTTCCAAATTTCAAGACTTAATGACTAGCTCAAGGTCAAATTTCATTTCCGTACACAACACTGTGCATGCGGTCCAAATTCGAAAGCTGTAGCTTGAGAAATTTGAAAGTAGGTCACTAGATCAATTTCAAGGACAAAGTTCTTTGTACACAAAACTATGCATGTGCATAAAGTTTCAAGGCTGTAGTTTGAGAAATTTGAAAGTAGGTCACTAGGTCAATCTTAAGGTCAAAGTTTATTTCGGTACACAAAACTATGCAAGTGATCCAAATTTGAAGGCTGCGGCTTGAGAAATGTGAAAGTTGGTCACTAGGCCAAAATCAAGGTCAAATTACACTTCAGAACACAAATCTATGCATGTGGTCCAAATTTAAAGCCTGTAACTTCAAAAATGTGAAAGCAGGTCTCTAGGTCAATGTCAAGGTCAAAGTTTGTTTCGTTACACAATCCTATGCATCTGGTCTAAATCTGAAGCCTGTAGCTATAGAAATGTGAAAGTAGGTCACTTGGTCAATCTTAAGGTCAAAGTTCATTTCGGTACACAAAACTATGCAAGTTGTCCAAATTTGAAGGCTGTAGCTCGAGAAATGTGAAAGTAGGTCACTAGGTCAAAATCAAGGTCAAATTTTATTTCGGAACACAGAACTATACATGTGGTCCCAATTTGAAGCCTGTACCTTCAAAAATGTGAAAGTAGGTCACTAGATCAATGTAAAGGTCAAGGTTTGTTTCGGTCCACTAAACTATGCATATGGTCCAAATTTGAAGGCTGTAGCTTGAGAAATGTGAAAGTAGGTCACTAGGTCAAAATCAAGGTCAAATTTCATTTCAGAACACGAAACTATGCATGTGGTCCAAATTTGAAGCCTGTACCTTCAAAAATGTGAAAGTAGGTCACTAGGTCAATGTCAAGGTCAAAGTCTTTTTCAGTGCACAAAACTATGCATGTGGTCCAAATTTGAAGGCTGTAGCTACAGAAATGTAAAAGTAGGTCACTACGTCAAAATCATGGTCAACTCATATCAAGGTTCATCTTGCCACTCAAAACCATACATGTGGTCCAAATCTGAATGTTGTAGGTTATTGACAAGAAGATTTTAAAAGCTTTTCCCTATACAAGTCTATATGAACCATGTGACCCCCAGGGCGGGGCCATATCTGACCCTTGGGGGATAATTTGAACAAACTTGGTAGAGAACCACTAGATGATGCTACATTACAAATGCCAAAGCGCTAGGCTTTGTGGTTTGGACCAGAAGATTTTCAAGGTTTTTCCCTATATAAGTCTATGTAAACCATGTGACCCCCGGGGCCATATTTGACCCTAGGGGAATAATTTGAACAATCTTAGTAGAAGACCACTAGATGGTGTCACATACAAAATATCAAAGCCCTAGGCCCTGTGGTTTTGAACAAGAGGTTTTTCAAAGTTTTTCCCTATATAAGTCTATATAAACCATGTGACCCCCGGGGCGGGGCCATATTAGACCCCAGGGAAATAATTTAAAATGATCTTGGTAGAGGACCACTAAATGATGCTTCATACCAAATATCAAAGCTCTAGGCTCTGTGGTTTTGGACAAGAAGATTTTCAAAGTTTTTCCCTATATAAATCTATGTAAATTATAGAAATAAACAACGGGCCATAACTAATTCAAAAATTGTTGAACCAGTCTGATTTTCAGGGGGACACAACTAGGGTACCAATACATCATTCTGACAAAGTTTGGTCAAAATCCCCCTGGTAGTTTCTGAGGAGATGCGATAACGAGATATTGTTAACGGAAGGACGGACGGAATGACGGACGGAAGGACGACGGACCACGGACGCAGAGTGATTTGAATAGCCCACCATCTGATGATGGTGGGCTAAAAATAAAGGGAGTAATTTGTCACAAATTTTAGTCAATATGTATCTAAACTGATTGTCCCCACCACTGCTATGGATAGTGAAAGGGTAAACCTTTGACTTTAGCTGTGACCTTGACCTTGAACTGACATGACTGACTCATGAATTCTGCACAACGTCTTGATGAGGTGATCATTTGACGCAAGTTTCATGAAAATCCTTCAAGGGGTTTAGGAGATACAGAGCTGAAACCTTTGACCTTCAGTTGTGACCTTGACCTTGAGTTGACATGGCTGTCTCATGAGTTCTTGATGAGGTGATCATTTGACCCAAGTTTGATGAAAATCCTTCAAGGGGTTTAGGAGATACAGAGTGGACACAAAATGGAAGGCTCAAACCTTCGACCCATAGTTGTGACCTTGACCTTGAGCTGGCTTGGTTGACTCATAATTTCTGCATATCGTTTTGATGAGGTAATCATTTGACCAAAGTTTGATAAAATTCCTTCAAGGGGTTTAGGAGATATAGAGCGGACACGAAATGGAAGGCTTAAACCTTTGACCTTCAGTTGTGACCTTGACCTTGAGCCGACATGGCTGACTCATAAGTTCTGCACATCGCCTTGATGAGGTGATCGTTTGACCCAAGTTTGATGAAAATCCTTCAAGGAGTTTAGGAGATATAGAGCAGACACAAAATGGAAGGCTCAAACCTTGGACCCTAAGTTGTGACCTTGGCCTTGAGCCGGCATGACTGACTCATGGGTTCTGCAAATCGTCTTGATGAGGTGATCATTTGGCCCAAGTTTGATAAAATTCCTTCAAGGGGTTTAGGAGATATAGAGCGGACACAAAATGGAAGGCTCAAACCTTTGACCTCGAGTTGTGACCTTGACCTTGAGCCGAAAAGGCTGACCCTTGGGTTCTGCACATCGTCTTGATGAGGTGATCATTTGACCCAAGTTTCATGAAAATCCTTCAAGGAGTTTAAAAGATATAGAGTGGACACAAAATGGAAGGCTCAAAACCTTTGACCCTAAGTTGTGACCTTGACCTTGAGCCGGCATGGCTGACTCGTGGGTTCTGCATATCGTCTTGATGAGGTGATCATTTGACCCAAGTTTGATAAAATTCCTTCAAGGGGTTTAGGAGATATAGAGCGGACACAAAATGGAAGGCTCAAACCTTTGACCTTGAGTTGTGACCTTGACCTTGAGCCGAAAAGGCTGACCCATGGGTTCTGCACATCGTCTTGATGAGGTGATCATTTGACCCAAGTTTCATGAAAATCCTTCAAGGAGTTTAAAAGATATAGAGTGGACACAAAATGGAAGGCTCAAAACCTTTGACCCTAAGTTGTGACCTTGACCTTGAGCCGGCATGGCTGACTCGTGGGTTCTGCATATCGTCTTGATGAGGGGATCATTTGACCCAAGTTTTATAAAATTCCTTCAAGGGGTTTATGAGATATAGAGCGGACACAAAATGGCAGGCTCAAACCTTTGACCTTGAGTTGTGACTTTGACCTTGAACCGACAAGGCTGACTCATGGGTTTTGCATATCGTCTTGATGAGGTGATCATTTGACCCAAGTTTCATGAAAATCCTTCAAGGGGTTTAGGAGGTATGGACCGGACACGATTTTGTTACGGACGGAAGGACGGACGGACGCAGACCATTCCTATAATCCCTCCGCCATGGCGGGGGATTAACAAAGGGAGGTAATTTGACATTTTCAGATCAGTATCTTCATTAGTTACGGAGAAATACCCATTTTAATTTGAAACAAGGGCGGTAATTTGACATAAAATCGGTCCATAGTCATCTACCCTGATTGTCTCAGTCCAACTAATGACAATAATAAAATTTCAAATGAGTCCTATAAATACTTACTGAGATAAATCCATTTTTATTAAAATCAGGGGAGGTAATCATGCATTGTTATATGCATGTAGAAGATAGAGAGTACAAGCCTTTACAACAATATATTAGACAAGAGGGCGAAGATGGCCATCACCTGAGAAACACATCATAACAGTGTAAACATGTTTGACCTAGTGATTTCATGGAAACAAATATTCTGACCAATTTTCATTAAGATTGGGCCAAAAATGTGGTCTCTTAAGTGTAAACAAGTATTTTCTTCAATTTGACCCAGTGACCTAGTTTTTTAGCCAAGATGACCTATATTCGAATCTGACCTTGATTTGATCAAGGCAGTCATTCTAACTAAATTTCATCAACCTCAATTGAAAAATGCAGCCTCTATCGCATACAAAACGTTTTTCTTTGATTTGTCCTAGCGACCTAGTTTTTGACCCCAGATAAACCATATTCAAACTTGACCTTAATTTTATCAAGGCTATCATTCTGACCAAATTTCAAGAAGATCAGTTGAAAAATACAGTCTCTATTGCATACACAAGGTTTTCCTTTGATTTGACCTAGAGACCTAGTTTTTCACCACAGATGACCCATGTTCCGATTTGACCTAGATTTCATCAAGGCAAACATTCTGAATTAATTTTATGAATATCCAGTGTAAAATGCAGCCCCTATTGCGTACACATGGTTTATCTTTAATTTGACCGGGTGACCTAGTTCATGATCCTAGATGACCCATTTTCAAACTCCATCTAGATTTCGTATAGACAAAAATTCTGCTTAAATTTCATGAACGTCCAATGTAAAATGCAGCCCCTATTGCATACAAAAGGTTTCTCTCTCGATTTGACATAGTGACCTAGTTTTTGACCCTGGATGACCCATATTCCAACTTGACCTTGATCTTATCAAGGCAATTATTCTGACCAAAATTCATGAAGAGCAATTGAAAAATACAACCTTTATCGCATACAAAAGGTTTTTCTTTGATTTGACCTAGTGACCTAGTTTTTGACCCCAGATGATCCATTTTCAAACTCCGCCTAGATTTTATTAAGGTAATCATTCTGACATAATTTCATGAAGATCAGTTGAACAAGAGCTCGTCGAACACGAAATGCCCCCTTTGATGCATTCAGTAATTGCACAAGGAACAGAAATTATATACTCACTATAAACAAAAGTTCTACCATTCTGGTTTAATCTGACCTTGACCTTTAACCTATTAACCTAACAAGAGATTACAGAGTGATCTTGGCGCCATCCACTGAGCCATTTTTGAATGTTACAAATTTCAAGACTAGCTCAAGGTCAAAATCAATGTCAAATTTCCTTTCAGTACAAAACAATGTGTATGTGGTCCAAATTTGAAAGCTGTGGCTTGAGAAATGTGAAAGCAGGTCTCTAGATCAATTTCAAGGTCAAAGTTCATTTCGGTAGACAGAACTATGCATGTGCTTCAAATTTGAAGGCTGTAGCTTGAGAAATGTGAAAGTAGGTAATAGGTAAAAATCAATGTCAAACTTCAATTCAGAACACAAAAATATGCACACGGTCCAAATTTGAAGTCTGTAGCTTCAGAAATGTGAAAGTAGGTCACTATGTCAATCTCAAGATCAAAGTTCATTTCGGTATACAAAACTATGCATGTGGTTCAAATTTGAAGGCTGTAGCTTGAGAAATGTGAAAGTAGGTCACTAGGTCAAAATCAAGGTCAAATTTTTTTTCGGAACACAAAACTATGCAAGTGGTCCAAATTTGAAGCCTGTACCTTCAAACATGTTAAAGTAGGTCACTAGGTCAATCTCAAGATCAAAGTTCATTTCAGTACACAAACCTATGCATGTGGTCCAAATTTGAAGGCTGTAGCTACAGAAATGTGAAAGCAGGTCACTAGGTCAAGATCAAGGTCAACTCATGTCAAGGTTCATCTTACCACTCAAAACTATACATGTGGTCCAAATTTGAATGATGTAAGTTATGGACATGAAGGTTCTAAGTTTTTCCCTATATAAGTCTATATGAACCATATGACCCCAGGGACGGGGCCATATTTGACCCTAGAGGGATAATTTGAACAAACTTGGTAGAGAACCACTAAATGATGCTACATTACAAAATATCAAAGCCATAGTCTTTGTGGTTTGGACAAGAAGATTTTCAAAGTTTTTCCCTATATAAGTCTATGTAAACCATGTGACCCCCAGGGCGGAGCCATATTTGACCCTAGGGGAATAATTTGAACAATCTTAGTAGAGGACCACTAGATGATGTCATATACAAAATATCATAGCCCTAGGCCCTGTGGTTTTGGACAAGAGGTTTTTCAAAGTTTTTTCTTACATAAGTCTATATAAACCATGTGACCCCCGGGGTGGGGCCATATTTGACCCAAGGGAAATAATCTGAACAATCTTGGTAGAGGACCACTAGATTTTGCTACATACCAAATATCAAAGCTCTAGGCCCTATGGTTTTGGACAAGAAGATCAGAAACCGTTTTAACTGTTCCTGGCCAATGTGACCTTGACCTTTGACTTAATGACCTCAAAATCAATAGGGGTCATCTGCTGGTCATGGCCAACCTAACTATCAATTTTCCTGACACTAGGCCCAAGCGTTCTAGAGTTATTGCCTGGAAGCCATTTTACTGTTCCTGGTCACTGTGACCTTGACCTTTGACATACTGACATCAAAATCAGTAGGGGTCATCTGCTGGTCATGACCAACCTCCCTATCAACCTTCGTGACCCTAGGCCTAAGCGTTCTTGAGTTATCATCCGGAAACCGTTTTACTGTTACCTTGACCTTTAACATACTGACCTCAAAATCAATAGGGGTCATCTGCTGGTCATTAACAACCTCCCTATCAACTTTCATGATCCTATGCCCAAGTGTTCTTGAGTTATCATCCGGAAACCATTTTACTATTCAGGGTCACTGTGACCTTGACCTTCGACATACAGACCTCAAAATAAATATGGGTCATCTGCTGGTGATGACTAACCTCCCTATCAACTTTCATGGTCCTAGTCCCAAGCGTTCTTGAGTTATCATCCAGAAACGGATTGGTCTACATTCCGACCGACCGACATCTGCAAAACAATATACCCCTCCTCCTTCCAAGAGGGGCATAAAAATACAGCCTATATCGCATTCAGAAGGTTTTTCTTTGATTTGACCTAGTGACCTATTTTTTGACCCTGGATGACCCATATTCGAACTTGACCTAGATTTTATCAAGGTAATTATTCTGACCAAAATTCATGAAGATCAATTGAAAAATACAGCCTCTATCGCATACACAAGGTTTTTCTTTTATTTGACCTAGTGAACTAGTTTTTGACCCTGGATGACCCATTTTCGAACTCGGCCTAGATTTCATCAAGGTAACTATTCTGACAAAATTTCATGAATATCAGATGAAAAATACAGCCTTAATCGCATACATAAGGTTTTTCTTTGATTTGACCTAGTGACCTAGTTTATGACCCCAGATGACCCATCTTCAAATTCGTCCTAGATTTCATCAAGGTTATCATTCTGACCAAAAATCATGAAGATCAATTGAAAAATACAGCCTCTATCGCATACACAAGGTTTTTCTTTTACTTGACCTGGTGACCTAGTTTTTGACCCCAGATGACCCATTTTCGAACTTGGCCTAGATTTCATCAAGGTAATCATTCTGACCAAAACTCATGAAGATCAAATGAAAAATACAGCCTTAATCGCATACACTAGGTTTTTCTTTGATTTGACCTAGTGACCTAGTTTTTGACAGATGATCCATTTTCGAACTTGGCCTAGATTTCAACAAGGTAATCATTCTGACCAAATTTCATGAAGATCAGTTGAAAAATACAGCCTCTATCGCATGCACAAGCTAAATGTTGACAGACGACAGACAAGACGCCGGACATCGAGCGATCACAAAAACTCACCTGAGCTAAAAATCCTTACCATGTACAGATATGGCAAAATACATATAATTATTTGAGGTATCATCCATGTTGATCCACAGAAAAGTGGTCTTGGTTTTTCCCTACGGCCAATAATAAGATAGTTACAAAATATTTATAGTAACAACAGTGAAGTAATTCTATAAAAGTGTAAGTTCCCAAAAATGAATCTGCCAAAGAAAAAGAAGATTAATCAATGCATGTCAATATTATGGCCTAAGCCCTTATATGACCTTTCATCCCTAAGTGTGACCTTGACCTTTGAGATATGGGCCTGGGGTTGCGTGTGACACACCATCTGATTGAGGTAAAATTTATGCCAAACAAGAGGGCCATGATGGCCCTATATCGCTCACATGTCAAACTTGGCATTGGAATCATTAAGATAAACATTCTGACAAAGTGTCATGAAGATAGGGTCATAAATGTGGCCTCTATCCAAGGGTAACAGTCTGACCCAGATTCATGAAGATTGGGCCAATATTGCAACCTCTAAAAGGTGTTAACAGTAACATTGTTGATGTTACACGAGAGATGACAGACACAGGGCGATCACAACAGCTCACCTTGAGCACTTTATGCTCAGGTGAGCTAACAACACAATCTCCTATATTTCCCCTTCATTTTTTCAGGTTTTGTAATACCAGTATAATTTATCAAAGACTGTGACTTTACCTTGTGTATTTTTTTTAAACTGGGAGTTCCAATTTTCATCTTTCCTATACCTTTTGGCCTCATTTACATATCTCCTGAAAATAGAAGATGGCAAAAGTTTCATGTACTGAAAGGAAACAAGTTTTTTTTTATTGTTTTGTTGGGTTCAGAGTAATCTCCACAAAATTTCGGTCAAATGGCAACTTTTCCAACATGCAATGGTTGAGGAAGATGCGAGGTTACCCCACCATGCATTGTTGCAGATACGGGTATGAACCTGGGTAGAAGCACTGACCTTCCATATGCCAACTGGTTGGCTCCCTCACTTGAAGAATTCTACACCCAAACAAGGTTCAGTGAGGGGCAAGTTATTTGGAGTCAGTGAACTTAATCACTCGACCACAGAGGCCCCTAGAAAACAAGTAAACTCAATGGAAGTACATTCCATATCAAGCAATATAACAGGATTATCATGAAATCTGCAACCATAGAATACTACAGCTGTAATAGAACATCAACATAAATTCTCACATATGACCTACTACAGTAAATATAGTTCCTCCTAAGGTGTAAAAAAAGTCTTTAGATCAAGTTCCCTCATTATCCTCTGGCACATTGGGCCAATGTTTTATGTATTTTTACACTATATGCTAATGGTTATAGATAATCAGCTGCATTTCAAGACAACATTTTGTAGTGTTTCCAAAATGCTTTAACCAATCACAATCTTCTTTGAATAGCTTGGATGCATGTATTTCAGAGGTGAGGTGAAAAAATATCTGTTTCTGGGGGTAAATCCTTATGAACTGAGGCTTTTTTGTGTTATTGTTCTTGGCGTGATGAAAATCTATAGTATTTTTAAAAAGATGGTCATTGACCCTAAAGCACTCACCTGTGTACATGGCTTCAAGTGTGTTTGTATAGCGTTATAGTACAAGTACAGAGATAGCTTTTTTCTATGTTAAGGCCAAATATCAAGGCTCTGACTATTATTGATTCAGAGAAGATTTTCAAAGTTTTTTTTTATATATAAGCCTATAGTAAGTACATGCAGGGTTCGTACAGAACTTTCAAAACAAAATTCAAGTACTTTTCAAGGATTCTTTTCACATTTTCAAGGACTACAAAATTGCATTTGTTGCATTTATTTCTTTTACTTGTGACGGATTCTGTCAATTTTCTACAATAAACACCGCGACATTAACCCTGAAATGACCTTCAATTCAGCACCGATAAAATTTCATGTTGTGATAATTGCGTTTAGAGTACTAAAACCCGTTCCGGTACCGTACCGTACTATTATTTACTTAGTACTCATCGGTAAGCCCTCTCGAAGATAGGTCTGTCATTTGTACATCTTTTTTCCGACATTTTGGTCTGACCTGTTTGTTTGTTTGTTTTGGGTTTAACGCCGTTTTTCAACAGTATTGCAGTCGTGTAACGGCGGGCAGTTAACCTAACCAGTGTTCCTGGATTCTGTACCAGTACAAACCTGTTCTCCACAAGTAACTGCCAACTTCTCCACATGAATCATAGGTGGAGGTCTAATGATTCCAGACACAATGTCGTTCATCAAATAGTCACAGAGAACATACGCCCCACCCGAGGATCGAACTCAAGACCCTGCGATCTGTAGACCAACGCTCTTACCTACTGAGCTAAGCGGGCGGGCTGTTAGTTTGATTGCAAAATGTTGCGACAACCTGCCATTTTCAAGACTCCCCCCCCCCCCCCACACCCCAAATTTAAGCACTTTTTAAGCACTTTTCAAGGCTACCCTTCATTTCAAGCACTTTTCAAGGTGCAGATCGTTTTCAAGCACTTTTCAAGGTCTGTGCGAACCCTGACATGTCACACACAGGGGCATGGCCAGTTTTGACCTTAGGGAAATAATTTGGACAATAAGGGTAGAGTCAAACCCTTATATCACATGCCAAATATCAGAGTCTTAGAGAAGATTTTCAAAGTCTGATAGCTGAAAACTTATTCTTAACCGTTGCTTTGTGAAAAAAGTTCAATTTTGGATTGTAAAGAAGGCGAACATCTTTTTAAGAAGGAAGCTAGAATTGTGTCCATTGGACACAGATGCCCCTATATACTGTTCCATCTTCTAAATGAAGTTTTTAGTACAGACCACCTTCGCACGAAGGATATTTGACTAATAGTTTGAAACAAATTGTATTCACTGTGGGGAACCCACGTGACCAGTTGGTAAGGTACGGAGCCTGAAATGACAACAAATCGACTCGATTCCGGTAAGAAAATTTGTCGTAACTTTCTTAATACTTGACGGATTTTCTTAAAATAAAGAAGAACGCCTTCCTCTATTAAAGGCAGATACTCGATACTGTTAAGAATCCAGAAAAAATTGATATTATTTGCAAAAAGTGTAACGGCGCATTTCGTTGATCACAAATTGCTGTGCTATGGCACGGATCATTTCACTTAAAGATGCTCTAATTGATTTGCAAATCATCTTCAGGCCATAATTCGTTAGTTATTATGTGGCTTTTCCGATTTTAGACCGGTGAGCGAAATTTTTCGGGATAATAGTGGTGCTTGTCGCCACGGCCTGACAAAAACAGAAGCGCTATGGTCCGGAACACTTTTGGGAAATGCTATGGCCTGGAGCATATTAATTAAAACGCTCCATCCTCTTTGCTGAATTTTTCATGTTTTTACTCACGGCATGTCATTGTTATACAGTAGATTATCAATATCTCTAACTCGCTTATCTCAAAATTACGGAAATTTCGAGGCAATTTTCAAGTTCTGTCTCGGAAACACTTGTTTAAGTTATAATTTAGAACGGAATTTCGGTTATCTCTAAGTAAAACACTGGATCCCTTGGAATATGATTTCAGCTGTAGTTACAGAAATGCGTCTTTAAAAAATGTAAACACTATTCTATGTGCTTGTGATTTCATTTTCAGGTTCAGTCAATGATGAGGAGCCGAAGGTCGGCGAAGTTATCTTTAAGTGTTTTCGACAGACGTCGACAATGATATCCAAAAGTAGTTAGACCAAAATTCAATTGAAGAAAGTTTAAAATGTTTGGAATATATTGTGGTCTAAAGAAAAAAGGGCTCACGGATCGCCATATAAGTGGACTCCGAGTAGATCAAGTTCCAAGAACAAAAGAATTATACATTCTAGTCCTTTCAAAATTAGTCCTAGCCGTTCCTCAAACAAACCACTGGTATGTTTACCAGATATTTCTTCAAAGGCAACACCCTCTCAAAAACAAGGAAATCTCTATTCAATGCTTTTACTGAAAAGCAGAATAACAGCTGTATTTTTTTGTTGGATTTACCGTCGCACCGACACATGGATAACAGCTGTAATGACATATTGAATGATAACTTGTGTACATTTTTTGACGATGAGTATAAAAATGAGATTGCAGCATTGAAAATATTTTACCAATAGGCCTCAGACAGCTAAAAGAATGTAACTTAGATGAAGTGATGTTAAACTTCTTCAGGGAACTTTCCCCTAGACTTTCCGCCTTTAAACTTTTTACAGACGTTGTACAAGAGGACCATGATGGTCCTGAATCGCTCACCTCTTCCCACATGACCCAGTTTTGGGTATGATGTCATTTTTTTCTATTATTTGTGACCTAGTTTTTGAGCTCATGTGACCCAGTTTTGAACTTGACCTAGATATTATCAAGATAAAAATTCTGACCAATTTTCATGAAGATCCAATGAAAAATATGGTCTCTAGAGAGGTCACAAGGTTTTTCTATTATTTGACCTATTGACCTAGTTTTCGAAGGTACGTGACCCTGTTTTGAACTTGACCTAGATATCATCAAGGTGAACATTCTCACTAATTTTCATGAAGATCTCATGAAAAATATGGCCTCTAGAGAGGTCAAAAGATTTTAATAATTTTAGACCTACTGACCTAGTTTTTGATCGCAGTTGACCCAGTTTCAAACTTGACCTAGATATCATCAGGATGAACACTCAGACCAATTTTCATACA
>NW_026461919.1:0-1098 GCF_021730395.1 Mercenaria mercenaria
GTATTTTCAGTTGATCTTCATGAATTTTGGTCAGAATGATTGCCTTGATAAAATCTAGGTCGAGTTTGAACATGGGTCATCTAGGGTCAAAAACTAAGTCATCTCTAAGAAAATGCTTGTTTTATCGCAAGAGACCAATTTTTTGGTCCAGTCTTAATGAAAATTGGTCAGAATATTTGTTTCCATGAAATCACTAGGTCAAACTTGTTTTACACTGTTATGGAGTGTTTCTTAGGTGAGCGACCTAGGGCCATCTTGGCCCTCTTGTTTCATTTGCTAATGAATTGATAAAACCTGGGCTTTAATTAGCATAACATGTCAGCTTTTCATCTACAAAAAAATATTGGCACTCAAAACCCACAGGGGTCTGTTACGGGTATATTGCAAGGGTATATTGTGTAGATTTTTTTTAAGTTAAATGTTAAATTGTTCAAAAGGTTCTTTTTGAGGTTGTCTAAAAATGTCAGTATGTGCCTTAGATGATTGTGAGATATTTCCGTATTTGAGAGCTGTAGACGTAAGTTTCAGAAAAACTTTCAAACTGAATTTCTAATTAATAATGTTGATTCTGTGGAAGCGTTCAATTAATCTTCATGAATTTTAGTCAGAATGATTACCTTGATGAAATCTAGGCCGAGTTCGAAAATGGGTCATCTTGGGTCAAAAACTAGGTCACTAGGTCAAATCAAAGAAAAACCTTGTGTATGCAATAGAGGCTGTATTTTTCAATTAATCTTCATGAATTTTGGTCAGAATGATTACCTTGATGAAATCTAGGCTGAGTTCGAAAAGAGGTCATCTGGGGTCAAAAACTAGGTCACTAGGTCAAATCAAAGAAAAACCTTGTGTATGAGATTGAGGCTGTTTTCTTTCAATTAATCTTCATGAATTTTTGTCAGAATGATAACCTTGATGAAATCTAGGTTAAGTTCGAATATGGGTCATCTGGGGTCAAAAAGTAGGCCACTAGGTCAAATCAAAGGAAAAGCTTGTATATGCGAAAGAGGCTGTATTTTTCAGTTGATCTTCCTGAAATTAAGTCAAAATGATAACCTTAATAAAATTTAGGTCGAGTTTGAAAATGGGTCATCTGGGATC
>NW_026461920.1:0-62964 GCF_021730395.1 Mercenaria mercenaria
CAGTATACTTTTTTATTTTTATGAAAAGTGTTGAAAACCTGGTTTCGTGGCATTGCCGCGTTTCTTGTTTCAGAATGGAAAGGTATATATAATCATACAGTGAAAACAAAATATGAACAATTAGTCTTTTATTTTAATACTTATTAAGAGCATAACGTTAAAACATTCGGTCTAAAATACATTAAGAATGCACAATATGTCTATGATCAACATATTGATAAATGCTTCTTCAGTAACATCAGCGATTTTGCAGAAAAATAATCACGTTACTAAGACCGACATCGACAGCATCTTAAAATTACTCAGACATTCATAATTAAGCCTAATTATCACTTTTTCTAAAAAAAAACATCTTGAAAACTGCTTGGTAATTAGCACGTAAGAAAACAATCGAAGTTACTTCAAATACTACGTAATCTGTCGTAAACAATTAGAAATTGTCACCTATGCAATCATGGCGACAAGCACATGTATATTCGAGTTGATCATACATATGCCGCCTATCTCGCGGTGTAGTGGAAACGGGCAACGCTGATTGGCTATACGCGGCTATCGGTGACAAGCGAGTAACTCTGCCCACATATTTTGCTCTCGAGTCAAACCTTGTGTATTCGCAGGTTTACGTAATCAATTAATTTGCATTGCATCTCACTGCAGAAACGTGCGTCCGGGGACTCCCAAGCTGCAATAAACACGCGTATACCGGGACCAATTATGCATACAGGGACGCCGATTTCGGCGTTCCCAAGAACCCTGGTATGGAAAAATGATGTAACTAAGAAAATGAATGGTCATCGAATCAATTCACAGCGTCACAGTAGAAATATAAAAATTGATGAAATCTTCCAACCTCTCCCTAAAGTCTCCCCACTTCCGGAATCAGTTTGAGGGAGAATTGACTTTTCCCAAAAAAATAATGGGCCTAGCAAGACCCCTGGTCAGTCTGAATCAATTCTGAAAAACTCATACAAAAAATCCTTTCTGAAATATATCAATATTCACCAACCTACAGCAGTATATTGAGAGAAATTAAATACAATATTACTAGAATGAAAGTCTTATTCATTCTTAAGCGAAAAATTAGTAGGGCTACGAAATATTCTGCTGGGCTACAAAAAATTGAAGTCTGTAGCCTCATTGGCTACGGTGTTAAAAAGTTAATGTCGTACACTGTTACAAGAATGAATTGATACTAATACAGATGTAAACTGTGATTATTCCTCATCTTCAAACATCATCTGACCTCAGTTTGACCTTGACCTCGTTTTGGACTTAGGTGCAAAATCTATCGACAAGGATGCCACTGGGGGCATCAAGCGTTTATTGAACGCAGCTTGTTTTTTTTTTTAAGATATACCTCACGCCAAAAATAGAAACCCCGTCATGCGGATAAGAATACTAACAGGCATGACCGTCATGCAAATAAGAAAAAAAAACGCACTTCATTCACCCTCTAGAGATGTTTATAACTTTTGATCTGATATAAAATGAACCATGCAACACATCTGAACACTGATTATACATACAAGTTTAAAATAGGTACCACTGTCTTCAGCATTTTGCCCACCATTGCAGTTTCGACGTGATCAAGGTACTCTTCATTTTGAAAACAAATAGACAGTATTTAATTGTTATTTATTGATCTTCGTTTACTGCTTAACTCCCCTTTCGGGTATTATTATTGCAGTTGGTGCAAGGGAAAGATTTGTACAAAAGTATTGACAGTGGGATCATGTCAAAGTGAAAAAGTGAGACTGAAAAGAGTTAAATGTGTTAGATATACAGACAAGAGAAGTAATATCAGATTAATCAAAGGCCTGAAGGGCCTGAGAGTAGTCTAATGATTGATATACTAGTAGTATAGTCTTCCAGTTTCAGTTTGTTTTTATTTTTTCCCCCAACTAAACAGAGATTTTGTTACAATAAATGAAATGAACATTCAGTCGATGCCTAGTAAAACTTTGATTGACATTATATAAGTACATTGTATTTAAACCCAATATATTTCTCTAAAATTGAAGAGTGGTTCGCAGAAATAAAAATGTTGAAAGTACAAACTACAATTTGACAGCTGACACTAAGATACTGCCCATGACTATATATATTTTTCCAGTAAACATTTGCCTCCGGCATTGCCAAAAGAGACAGTTATAGGCTGGTATATATTCGCACATGATAAAATTTGAATATGACAACTTATATATTAAAATTTTACAGCGCGGATTGCCACATACAATTTGTAATGGATGGACGAAAGAACTGTTGAACTGTTCAGATATTTTACAGATAATGGGCCTGGCGATAACCGTGTCTTATATTAGGTATTGTTCAATCATATTATAAGTGGTGTCAATTTAAAGTATACTTACTTTTGCGTTTAGAGATATACGTATGTAAATGTTGCTGAGTGTCAATATATAGTGTAACCGATATTAATAAATGCAGTTTTTTTTTAGTTAAAACCATCATTTATTCTATTTCAGACCTGTTAACCCCTTCAAAATCATGTCTGCAATCCCGAAGTCCATGCACTTTCAGTAATCCATTTTGATTCATGTAAACAGGCCCAGACTGGGCTGAAAAACGTTTGAGCCATTTTTACGTGGTCGGTAGTAGGATGGGTGTGGGGAGGGATGTTTCTTTCCGCTTTAAATTGTAGTCAGATTTTGAAATGGGCATTGTGGCAGGTGGTAAAAGGGAAAATGTATCAAACTGTAAAGTGGCAATATAGGGGAAGGGTGTGGGAGGATACCCCGTCCTGCAAGAAGGGTTTGGGGTATCACCACAAGAAGTTTTTGAATATGTAGACCCTTGATACAGCCTTTGGTGCATTTTTCTAACTGAAAATTTTATGTTTCAGTTTCTAAATATTACCTAGATTCTTTTTAATATTACAATATCCAAAGTATGAATGACTGTCACTTCATCCTTTTACTTTCAGATCATGCCTCAGGACTAGAATATGAGTCTGATATAGATCCTATGTAGGTGTTATAAAATAAATTCTAGAATCATTTCTGTTACAGTAATATCTATCATGTCTGTTACTTGAATGTTAAAATTTTATAACACAGCTCGATATTTACCCAAAATATTATATCCGGATACGATTACACTTTTCTAAATCTCCAGTTTCAACAATATGTTTTACAAATTGTGATGATACAAAGACACTTAGCATCAATTGGCCATATCTGACATTGAAGTTTATGGTTAAATTACCTCTTATTTAAATCTTTTCATAAAAAAGTTGTTTCGTTTCGTCAAAGCAGCCAAACATAGACGATCTACTTTCGATTTCAAAAACTACAAGAAAATACAATTTAATGTTTCGCCGATTTGTTTATTTCTCGAAAAATAAGAAATAAAATCATTTTTAATATCAGTAGTAATTAAACAAACCAGTAAGAGCTTCTTCTTCCGATAATTTATCCGCTTACTGACTGCAAAATTCAACCCACGCAAAGTCGTAGAAGCGTTGTTATAAACAGGTCTCGCGTGTTCGCCGACAAGTGTCCAGAATGTAGTTAGGATTCATCCGCGAAGTCTCGCGGAAGAATTAACATACTGCACATATCTTATTCGGGTCATTTAAAATGAAGCTGTCATAATTTAATTTCATCGATGTGGTAAACTCTTTGATAAGAGACATTCCAGTGCTTTCAGAGGTACCCGACTCAATAAAATACTAGCATTATGTTCTGGAACTATATTTTGTCTTTCGCTGGATGTTACGCCAGCTTGGTAAGCCTGCGCAATTCATAAAATGCATAGCGCAATAAATTTGTTATTTGCGCAATGATTTTAAAGATTATTTTTTGAACGGACAGGGTAACAAAAGGATAATTTGACTAATAAGTTAATATGCAGTTTTTATTTGAATTTGTGAACATATTTGCTATTTTGTGACAAAAGGGCATAAAATTTGTCACCATAATCATATGCGCAAATGTATTACCAAATCCCGCAGAATCGTTATGCGTGTTTATGCTTAATGAGTTACTGCGGAAGAAAATACGTGGCTTTATTCGAGTATTGCACAGTTACAAGTCATAAATTTTACAGATTACATCGTATATTGCTCATAGCAAATAGGATTGACATAACTGAATTTCATTCGATCAATGAACTCTTTGAAATTAGAGACAATCTAATGGAACTACATCACTTCGCTGTGTTGTGAGGCCATTTAATAAGAATGAGAAATCGGGCGATAGCAAGGACTCGTCAAACGCTTGAAAGCGTTTAGCCGACTCAAAAATGCACCGGTCACCGTGTCCCAGTGGTTGGGCATCCGCCTCGAGGTTGGGAAGTTGAAGGCTCGAGTCCCATGAGGAGCGCTCGTCCGGGGTATGTTTGTCATAGGACTCATTCCGAAAAGTCCGGTTTGTGAGCCGCGAGCTAGTTAAATTAATGTTTCCGACTTCTATCTGCCTGGCATAGTGGTAGGAGTTGGGAGGTAATTGTTATGCACAATAAAGGTGTCTCATAAGCCAAATTGGCTGGCCCTTTCAATAGGGGTGACACTGTAATAAACATGACCTTTTAAAGTAACCATGTGCTATGAAATTTGCATGACACCATCAGTTAGCAGATGTTGCAGTTCTACACTGGTAAGGTAGTCAAATGGGGTTATGCAAAATTATGAATAACTTAATGAACACGACCATTTGAAAATGAAATCACGTCGGTTTGGTAGTCAGAACTAATTGTTGTTAGTTATCTTATCCCATTCCCATAAGTCAAAGACTGATATGCTTATAAATTAACGCTTCTGTACTTTTAGGTTAAAGTCATGCTTACTAACTTGCTTGATGACTTATTTCAAATTTTAACTGATATAGAAAGATTTTAAAAACAGATTTAGGTAATAGAGGTCCAGTTACTGGATCTTTAGAAAACGGCAGCATATTAGCTATCAGCAGAGATTTTGAAAACATGAGGTAAAAAGTTAAAATCCACAACACATCATTCTGTCAGAAAGAGAAATACTATGTCACCTGTTTGTTTTCCAAGTTGAAGAGCATATTGATCACTTGACAACAGCTACAGTGATATTGCAGACAGTAGTATTTACACTAATAAATTTCTATGTAGAACTTGTCATTCGAATGCTTGTACAGTTTGTTTTATGGCGTTCAAAATCCTAAAACAGTATGTTAACATTTCTGAAGCTCAGATTTTTCAGGTAATGTAATGGTTACGCATTTTGGGGCCATCAATCGGAGTATAAAATAGAAAAAGCTTTATATTACTATTTCAATGATGCTTACTACATTTGATCAAATCTCTTAGTTGTCAAAGGGTCTAAGTCTTCCTCAGGTGAATGACTTAGGCCCATTCAGATCTCTGTATTAGTGTAATAATGTTAAAATCACAGTGAAGAGTTGCAGTTCGGGCGGAATAATTAAGTTGTGTGATGTCTAGCAAACTATTCTGCATGATCAGAACATGTGGATTAAGTAATTTGTTACGTCATTTCAGTTCTCTAAACGTGATAAACCTTAATGATATTAAAGATTTAAGGAGATCAAAATTTAATATGGTAATGCTTTTTCTTAGTACCAGTATCATATGATGCCAAATGAAAAATCAGCATGTAGTCAGTATTGCTGCATTTAACGGAAAATAAATAAATTGACCTAAATCTTTAGGCATGATAAGTTACAGATATTTGACTCACAACTGAAATTCATGTTAAAGTTATACTGGAGTGTCTGTAAGAGGAAATACAATTGAGGAAGAATAAGTTAGGTATATTCAGTAGTGTCAACACAACCGTTAGAAGGCTCCAACAACAGCACAAGAGATATTATGAATAATTTCAGTAACACTGATCTACAAAGGAAGTTGTTTCTTGTTGGTTTATGCAATTACATTATAGCATGTCCATTATCGTAATTTTTCAGCTTACAAGAAGCAGAGATTTAAAGCCGAACGAAAAGGCAATCTGGAAAATGAAGCTAGGGTCTCAAACTACATTGGTGACATCTATGAAAAATATGGTAACCATTCTTTATATGACATTGAGTTCTTCACTGTTTCTATATTAACTGTGCAGTTTTAACCCTTACCCTGCTAAATTTCTATAATGAACTTGTTCATCTTTCAATTTGGACAGCACCATTAACTGTTAAAAGGGGTGCTGACCAAAAAGATACCGACTCAGTGACTGAATGGCAAACACTGAAACAGTGCAGGTCATGATCAGACTGCACAGATGTGCAGGGTGAGCGTGATCTGCACTGGTCGCAAAGGCAGAATCAATCATGTCTAGTATGATAAGAGTTAAGGTATTTACTCGCAGGTTGCTAGTTATTCATAAAATGATTCTCGTTCCCATCTACTGAGTCCAGGCTTTATTCAATGTATGTTGTCCGGAAAAATGACACACCATTTCTTCCGGTTTGTCAAATGGGACGAACTACCTTAACAAAAACTAACTGATATTGGATACTGTAAATTATGCATTTTCACAAATTCACAGGGAACTTGTTTTTGTTGATTTTGTATTTGAGTTGATCGGGATCTGATCATCATCCACAGACTTTAATTCCATTCAAGCAATAAAATGCCCCTTCAATTTTTGTTCAAAGTTCAAATTCTATCAGTTTTTATCAGCTGGTAGCAAATAGCTGTTTTTGCCAAAACCTATGCACAAAACTCCTTGCCTGCAAAATTAAACTAATTTTCTGACAATTATAATGACCTGAAGGCTGCTCAAGTCAAGCAGTAGCATAACCAATGGTACTGGTAGCCATTGAAATGGATTTAAAAGTTGAACTCCATTCATGCCAGTCAGATGATGGATAGTATTTGTATCTTATCTTTATTTTAATTTGAAGTATTTTGTTTCAGGAGAATTTGAGACAGCTGTCGAGGAGCATGAAAGAGCCCTCAGACTGAGGGAAGTACTGGGTAGGAAGATTGATATTGCTGTGGCATTCAGAACACTAGGAGAGTGTTACTGCAAGAAGAAAGACTATGAAAAAGCACACAGTTTACATGAGAAATATCTGTCATTGGCAAGGTATCAGAAATGTTGAATTGGTCAACAGTAGAAGGGATGATAAATTTAGTACAGTGAAACTAACATTTAAGTTCCATAATAATAATGCTTTTAATTTTATGTCAAAAATATATAGAGCAGCTACATAAATCTAAAGTATCTCGAGAGTATGAATAATTATGTGGTTAGAAAGTACTGCTTTCAATATTGCACATGAATTTGCGCAGTTAAATTCATAAAGGGAGATAATCTAAAACATTGGATTCCATAATACTTCCTACAGAGTTAATCAGTAGACAAACCTTTGACAAATACATGAAAAAACAATTATTGAAAACAGTACAAGAAATAGTTACTAATACTCATAACAAAAATGTTGGCAGCCTAACTTTAAACAAAGACATTTTGACCCTTTAAAATATTTTTTAAGGGAAATCATTTGTACTGTGTTATTATTAAATTTATAATCAAAAACTTACCTGGTTACCACCAATTAGTTTTTTTTGTGGGACCATGAAATAATGTATTTCAAAAGTTGAAGTAAAATAGAATTTATATCTGTTCATTGCGATTTAATTCTGAACCTAGAAATTTAGAAAATTGGTGCCTAAAAAAAGTTCACAGTTCACAAATATTAGCTAAAAGAAAACCATTGCAAGTTTTACCCAACCTACATTAGGCACAAACTCATGAGTAACTACTATTGTTGTACCATATTTTCAGAGAATGTGACGACTTAGTAGAAAAACAGCGAGCCCTCACCACCATTGGTAACACCTTTCTGGAACAGAGTAATGAGAGGTCATTCAGCATGAAGACGAGGAGGGGAGCCAGTAAGAAAGCAGAAAATGTCTATTTGAAAAGTCTCGAGATATGTGATCAGCTAAAAGCCACCATTGATGAGAAAGAATTTATTGACATGAAGGCTAGAAATTTTTATAACTTAGGTGAGTTTATCAAGAGGTTGAACTCATGACAGCAGAAATTGTTGAAGCATTATCTACTGAAATTTGGTATGCATGTCTGTTGAGAATTAATCTGACTGAGCTTTGTTAGTTGAACAAGCTAAGTATCAACCTTACAGAGCTTTGTTAAGGAGCTACATAGGATTCCTGCAGATAATTTATAAATGTAACTTTCCTTTTATTAAAAGCTGTAATACTTGAATGATCACACAAAACAATACATATCCAAAAATAGGCAAATCAAGTTACAGGATGTTAAATTGAGATGTGAATTGTTTTTGAAAATTGCAAACTTTTGGCATGTGAAGAGAGTATATATTTTCTTTTTCAGAAAGTAGCAGAAAACGGTAAAAAAAGTTTAAAATTTGAAATCATTATACAGTTTCGAAGGTTATGTTTAATCATTACAGGTCTGGTGTATGATGGGTTAGAAGATTCAGACACCAGTAGGCAGTACCTAAATAAAGCTTTGTCTTTATGTCAGTAAGTAGTTCAGCTAAAGGAAATAACTTTTCTATAAATGTTATGAGATATATAATTTTATTGATTTTGTGGCCATATATTATAGACTATAGACCACAATAAATTATTGGTAATATCTTGTTAAACAACTGACATGCCTGTAGAACACTTAAAGTAAGGTCAATGTTTCGGATTGCATGTTGGGTAAAGGGGGTCGTATTGTACTTTGTAGGTTGTTGTTACTAAATTTATATAAAAAGAAATGTCTGCTTGCATTTATGGTTGGAAAACTATGTTGTGTTTATGTGGTATTTTCCTGTCATTTTTAGCTCAGAACCATGCTTACTATATTTGTAATGTTTTATTTCAGGAAACATTACCTATTAGATATGTTATATGTATGTCAGAAGGCTTTAGGAGATATCTACCTCAAATGCAATAAGTTGGAGGATGCTGGGAAATTTCTAGATGAGGCGTACACAACTGCTAAGAAACTGAAAAATAAAGCATTGGAGACAGATGCTCTTTGGCTCAAAATGCAGGTAAGCATTGTGTATGCTTAATTGTATGTATGTAAATGTCTTCATTGATAGGGCTATTGTATTGACATGTCATTTAACATTTGCTGGTTGTTTAAATGCACAACCTTGTGCAAATTCAATTTGCCATATTTAATCCAATGATGGTTACTTTACTTCTTGATAAAATGTAATTATGCCAGTTTACCGTTTAAAGGTGTTTTAAAGTGTTGCTTATACATTCTATATTCATATACTGTTTTATGGGTGTTAAACTTGCGGTTTTTGGAAAAATAACAGCTTCATGGGGATGTGAATTCATGGATTTTAAATTGCAAAGATAGAATAAATAAAACATTTTATTTGTCAGGATTTGATTTCATGGATTGATGTAACCACAAAGTCTGTGAAAATTATTCCCCGACAAATATTAATGATTTCATATTACTTTCTTCCTGTTGGAAAGATTTTTCTTTTTACTTGAAGCTCTTTTGTGTTCCTACTTGCTTGAGGTCAAAATGACTTAAAAATGTATCATGCATGTTTAAGATTAAAATCCAAAGTAGGGTAATAAATCAAGTTCAATGTAAACTGTTTAACAACAAAATTAGCCAAATTCTTCAGTTTTCTTAAGTTGAAATGTATGGATTTATGTTTTATATTTCTGTTTAGTTGCTTCAGATCGAATTTTTTGTGTTAAAGTATGGGTTCTCATTGAATTTTTAGGTTTTTATTAAATTGAAGAAATACCCATCTGCTCGTCATTTGTTAAAGAAGACTGGTAAAGTTTACAAGACTAATGAAGAAGAAATGTCCAAAATACTTGCTTATTACAAGTCAGGTAAGAACTGTTTTAAATGTTTCTTTTAAACAGTACTACTGCTGGGAAGTAAGTGTCTTTGAAAAGAATTATCTGATTTTACATTCTTTTGAATACGTATAACTTAATATCATGCATTAACCAGATGGTGGAAATTTTTTTATTGTGGACTAATTTTCACTTTGTTGCACATTTAGATTTCATAGAAAGTATCAAAGTATAGAATTTGCAACCTTATTAAAGTTATCTGCATCTCTAAATGCTGGCTGAATCAATTCTGTTTTTCAATAGAAGAATTTTTTTCATTTGTAATTTCAGTTCTATGTATGGAGAAAACTATGGAATCTATGAGAAAGATAAATAAAGAAGACCTGTTAGGGAGGATACCCCACTATGATAAACTAGGTGATTGTGCTGTAGACCTGAAGATGTATGATCTAGCTATATCATACTACAATAAAGTGGTTAGTATCCTTTAACTTTTCCTGTTAGCTTGCCTGCTGAGCTCAGTAAGGAGAGCACAGATCTACAGGTCACAGGGTTGAGAGTTTGATCCACGGGCAAGGCGTATATTCTCTTGTTACATTTTGATGAAAAGGCATTGTGTCTCGGGTCATATCATCCTCCACCTCAGATTCATGTGGAGAAGGTGAAAACAGGTTAAGTACTGGTATAGAATCCAGGAACACTGGTTAGGATAACTGTCCGACATTACATAACTGAAATACTGTTGAAAAAAGCACTGAATCCAAAACCTGTTAATAAAGTGGGGCAATGTAAGTGCAACATCAGCAGTTTTATTTTTTTGAAATCCCATTTGACTGTTAACTTTTGGCTTGGTAAATGAAAATAGAAATTGACTTAGAAAGCAAGTCTGGTGAGATAGTCTTGCAGTTCTAGCTTTTGAAATTCATTTAGACAGTTGAAGATGAATAGAATTAGAAAAAATAAAAGCTGTAAATGTAGTTGCAGCTGCTGTCATTGCTGTAAAGAGATATTTGGTTTTTGACCTGGTCCTAAAAGGGTAGTATGTATGGTTGAAACACCTTACTGAAATTTTAGCTGTTTCTGTTGTAATGAATTTTATAACATGTCAGTGTTTGTTGCCTTAAACGATTGTTCAACAATTTCTTAACATTTATAAGCGTGCATGCACAACCTTCATTTTCTGTTGGCTTTAATATTGCAGTTATATTTTGAAAATTTTGAATACAGGTGAACCTGTCTTAGCAGTCTTCTGTATTGAACAGCTGCTAGCCATAAGTAGCCACTCAGTAGATATCACAGATTGACTTTTCTTATTTCCTCTTGCCTTAAACTGTCACCTGCCTTAAGCAAATGTTTTTATATATATTTCCTTGACAGGCTGCTCAATACGGGTTTGACTGTAGTTTTGTAAAACAGACAGTTTCATAGTCTTGGTAGGTGCACTAAAGGTAAACAATTGATCAGCGTTCCTGAAAGTCAATATCTATAATTAAAACTTTTTCTGGCTGAGGGAATTTGGACATTAACAAATGTTTTCTGGCTGAGGTAATTTGGACAATAACAGTATTTATAACTAAAATGTTTTCTGGCTTAGGGAATTTGGACATTTACAATATTTATAATCAAAATGATTTCTGGCTGAGGGAATTTGGACAAGTTACTTGTTGCCTGAATAGTTCAATTAAAGAAATTGACAGAATGGTTGAAATCTTATTTTCATTTAATTACGTTACAGCTGACAGCAAGTATTGCAGTTAACAAGGAGAGAAAAGAGTTGATACCAACATACATTTCCCTCGCACAGACGTACAGTGACTGCTTCCAGTACGATAAAGCTATAGTGTATTATAAAAAGGAAATAGAATGCTACGGGGATGATAATCATGAACAGGTATAAACATGATGGGTAGAGACAATATTTACATACAAAATAAATCATATTAATATTGAGCATTTCCATGTCTACCAGTAACAGTTTATATTATATATAGCTCTTTTGTGCATAATATTATCATGAATTTCAGCAAAAAGAGGTTTTAATTTATTTTAAGTATAAGGAATTGAGTTGTGCTGTATATATTTTGAAGAAAAATCATATTCATAATCTATCTAGTTTGAGTATTATATTCTAAGGTAGTATGATCTGTGTTTTATTGAGGTCTTGCTATGGCTGGAGAATATCATCACAAATTTCAGCAGAAAGAGGTTTTTGGTCATTTTAGGTTTAAGTTGAGTTGTATTTTGAAGAGAAATGTCAGATTTACAGTTTAAACTTGCAGATATGTAGGAGCTGGTTAAATATAGCAGCTTACGAGGAGAAGAATGATGTGGATTACAAAAAAGTACAGAACTCGTATGTTAATGCACATAATGCAGCCAAAAAGGCAGGGAATAGGAGGCTTCAGGTACTCTAGTATATAACTTTTAGGTATCAATGTTACTATTGATGTTTTATATATGGAAAGTTTAATGACATTGGGAAAAGTAGGGGCAGTTTAAATGTTGGTTTCGTATGAGAAGATAATTTATGGGGATGAAGAAAATACATAGAAGACCAATGGTTTTGTATGCTGATTTAGAGTCATTCAGGAGTCTTGAGGCTTGTTGGCTTGAGTTTCAGTATGACTTGATTTCACTGTGGCATGAATTCTTCCATCTAAGGAAACCATTGAGGTTGATGGTTCAACTTAGGTGCCCTGAGTCTGAAATGATGCTGGGATGAAGATTCAGCTTTTTAGGGTCTTCAGTCCGCCCATTAATGCAGGAAAGTTGTTGTTTAAGCTTGGCTGTAAGTACGGTTTAAATCTCAAAATATATAGCTTCTCTTTCACTACAGTGTCGAGCATTGAGTTGTCTGGTAGAACTATTCAAAATCCACAAAGATGAGAAGTCACTGAAGAAAGCAAAGGATCAGTTAGACCATATAAAATCAAAGTATAACATTGTGGACATGGAATATGAAGAAGAAAGTCAGGTTACAGAAGATGATGATACAGATTTTGGAGACTTTGTGAACACTGAAGATGAAGTGGAAATGTCCGATTTGACAGAATCTGGTAATTTGATACTTATTTTATTTTGGAGTGAGAAGTAGGACAGGGACAATTACTCGGTTAATTGGATTCGATTCGATTACTAGGTAAACCTGGTTTCAATTTTGCAAAACCGCTAATTGCTCTCAAACAATAAAAATCCTACAATTCCAATAAAATGTATGTAACTGCATGTATACAGCACATAGACCCGCAGTATATTTCCGCTTAAACACATCAACATAAGAGTCTCTGATTTACCTGTCGTGATATATTTAAAATAGAATACACCAAAATATGACTTATTAATAATCATACTGCTTGCAAACAATCAAGTCCGTAAGTTCTAAATGAAGTTAGCTGCTGGAAGTACCTTGATACGGTCGTCAGGAAATTAAACAGCATTTTCAATATGGCAGCCAATTAACCGGTTCAATTCGATTTCATACAAACGATTAACCAGTTTCAAAATTTTGAAATCGTTCCAGCCCTAGTAAGAAGACCTAGGGCGAGGAATAGCTGTAACTGGTTTGCATCTTTTCTCTTACATATTTAAAACTATTCATTTGAAGATAGAGTTGCCTGGTTTTTGGAACATGGCCTTTATTCATAGCATTTGACTTGATAAATTTTGTGCATTGTGAACGCAAAAATAAATTTTTGGGTGGTCTGGGGGCACTTAGATTTTCCCTTGTTAGTCCATCTGTCTGTCAATCCATCCATCCAAATTTGTTTTGTGCATATCTCAAAAAGTGTTTGGCCTAGAGTTATGAAACATTACAGGATTGTTATTCAGCATGTGAAGTTGTGCACCTGGTGTTTTAATTGGTATTTCACACAGCCAGACCAGAGTTATGACCCTTGACTAAGTCAAAAATAGGCATACAGTGACGGGAGTGGGGGCATATGTGTCCTATGGACATACATCTAGTTTAACTTTATACTTTATTATTCTACCAAGCATTTCCCAGGAGCATAAATCATACAATGTTAAGATCATCTTTGTATAACTGAAATTATTAGATACAAAATATTACACTTCTAAATTTTAATAATCTATTGAAAGATTTGTAATAAAACAGATGTATCATTTCAGAAGAAGATGAGGAGATGGTTGTGAAAACTGTGAGAATGGCAAGGAGGAATGGAAAACGAGTAAAGGAGCAAAAAGTAAGGATATTGATAGGTTGTGTGAAAATCATAGCATAGAATTTTGACATGTGTAATGAAATACTTCCACAACAATAAGCATGTTAACTGTGCTTGTATGTGTAATGTTTATGTGTGTATACGTAACTTATGCATGAATTATTTAGAAATGTCAAAATGTAACCAAAACGTGCATTTTGATGTCTGTGGTTACACTGAATATAGAAATTAAAGTTAACCTTAAAGTTTATAATGCATTGTAATTTCTTGTTAAATTTGGGAAGCTACAATTTCATTGACTATTCTTTATTGTAATGGCTATAAAGGTGCATATGCAGTTAATGCTAAATTAAATTTCTGTTCTGTTCTGTTTTATTACCTTCAGAGGAATGATTTTGGAGAGACTCCATTACACCGTGCATGTATCAAGGGGGAATTGCAGAAAGTTAAGCAGTTGATTGCAGAGGTAATCATAATATCTTTACTTTAATATGAGACTTGTTGTTCCATTTTTCCAGAAACAGTAGATATTGTGATACCATTTATTTTGTACAATGATGGACTGGCTACCTTCATTGATTAGTAAACACAGACCTCCTCGGCCAAGTCGTTAAGGTAGTTTACTTCGAATCACTAAACCGTCACCAGTGTGGTTTTGAAACCTCGCTTGGGTTGTAGAATTCTTCATGTGAGGAAGCCATCTAGCTGAATTACATAAGGTTGATGGTTCTACCCAGGTGCCAACCCTTGTCTGAAACACAGCCCAAAGGAAAATTCGCCATATGACTATGGTTGTGTGGGTGTGACCCTAGACCTGACATTAAAAAAATTATAAGCTCAGCTGACAAACATAGTAACTTCATAACTATACACAAAAAGACAGTGAAAAGTAAGACATCAGTAGCTCTGAAGTTTTATCAACAGCCAGTACATGGCATTTAGATCAATAGTATTCTTTTCTAAAATTTAAAGAAAAATGTTTTTAGATGTAAGTCTTCACCAGCTTTGGTATCCTTCATAGAACTAGCAGCACTGGACATGTTCTTGAACATAGCAATGATTACTACGAAAAAAAGTATTTTCTCTGAAGGAAAAAATTTCGTTGAAACCATTAATACTTTAGAGGGATTAGTTTTTGTGGATGCCCCTACTGGAGAATATAAACTAAGGAACATTAAAAATGCCCATTTATCTAGAATTATAATTATTTTAAATTTGAAGTTTGTGTCCTGATGACAGGGTTCATACGCGTCAGGGAAAAGTCAGGGAAAAAAAATTTTTTTTCAAGGTCAGGGAATTGTCAGGGAATTTTACAAAATGTCAGGGAAATTTTGAAATTTGGAAAATGTCAGGAAAATGTCAGGGAATTTTCTGATCTGGTTAGGCAACAATTTGTAAAGGTTAAGGCACTTTCTTCAAATATTTCCTTTTTCATGAAAGCTATCACACTTAAACAATTAAAGCATAATTTTAAATTATATGCATATATCTATATTCTACATATTTTTCAAATTCCATATAGAAGAAACTGAAAGGGATTTGCACCCCTTACCTCCTGAGCAAATCTGGTGATGGCTATATCTAATGATTCGATCCCCTTCTCTCCTGTATAGTGTCCATTACACATGCTTTTGCTACCAAGGTGTTTTGCATGGTATATATCCTATAGATGTTACTCTTTTTAATTGGTAATCAGAATGACAATTCCATTTTAATGTAATTTAGTAAAGCTATGTTCAGAAAAACAGTTCGATTTGGCTAATATATTCAGGTTTCCAAAAGTAATTGCTTTATTGTCTATTGGTCATAACATAAAAACATTTGTTTGTTTGAAACAGTGTATTTGATTACTTTTTAATGCATGATAATTCATGTCATTTTGCTTGCCAATGTGTTTTGTATAATCACCAGCTCCATATCCAGTTGATTTGGAATAAACAAACAAAATATTAAACAATGTAAATGTTTGTCAAAAAAAGGAGGTAAGGGTTGGAGGCCAACATTCTATTTTTCATTTAAAATTGAACCAGTAAATGTGCACATTTTAAGATAACAAAAGTCATACTAGGTGACTTGGTTTGTATCGTACCGAACCAAAAAGTCAGGGAAAAATGCTTTCATGTCAGGGAAAAGTCAGGGAAATGTCAGGGAATTTTGTCTGAAAGAATGTGTATGAACCATGGATGACATAGTAGCCGTTTTGGCAGAAACTACTGAATTTTGTTGCAGTTGAATGAAATAATTTTACTTTAGAATCAATATTTGAAATTTTAGGGTCACCCAGTAAATGTTCAGGATAACAGTGGTTGGATTCCCTTGCATGAGGCTGCAAACAACAACTGGTATGACATCACAGAGTACCTGTTACAACATGGGGCAGACATCAATCATAGAGGCGGACCTAAATGTCAGGGAATGACACCTCTAATTGATGCAGCCAGTGTTGGATGGCTGGATATTGTGGAACTGTTACTAAAATATGGGGCAAATGCTCTTGCGAAAGATGATCATGTATGTACTTTAATTCACAGTATGTATATACAGGTTGATTAGAGGAATAATCATTGCTTTTTAGCTCACCTGAGCCAAAGGCTTAGGGTGAACTATTCGAGGGCTCGACGTGAAACTAGTCTGAGTATATATAGAAATAGAAGCAGATAGACTAGTTTTGCGTTGAGGGCGCATATTGTGATTACTCACCGTCCGGCGTCCGTCCGTAAACTTTTACTTTAAACGACATCTCCTCATAAACCGCTAAGCCAATTTCATCCAAACTTCGCAGGAATGTTCCTTGGGTGAAGTTCTTCAAAATATTTTCAAAGAATTGAATTCCATGCAGAACTCTGGTTGCCATGGCAACCGAAAGGAAAAACTTTAAAAATCTTCTTCTCAAAAACCAGAAGCCCTAGAGCTTAGATATTTGGTGTGAAGCATTCCCTAGTGGACCTCTAACAAATTTATTCAAATCATGACCCCGGGGTCAAAATTGACCCAGCCCGAGGGGTCATATGATTTTACATAGGAAAATCTTAAAAAATCTTCTTCTCAAAAACCAGAAGCCCTAGAGCTTAGATATTGGACATGTAGCATTGCCTAGTGGACCTCTACTAAAATTTTTCAAATCATGACCCCGGGGTCAAAATTGACCCCGCCCCAGGAGGTCACTTGATTTTACATAGATTTCTGTAGGAAAATCTTTAAAAAAAATTAAAAAATAAACCAGAAGGCCTAGAGTTTAGATATTTGACATGTAGCATTGTCTAGTGGACCTCTACAGAATTTGTTCAAATCATGACCCCCGGGTTTAAAATTGACCCAGCCCCAGGGGTCACTTGATTTTACATAGGAAAATCTTCAAAAAATTTCTAAAAATAAACCAGAAGGCCTAGAGCTTAGATAGTTAACATGTAGCATTGCCTAGTGGACCTCTACAAAATTTGTTCAAATCATGACCCCGGGGTCAAAATTGACCCAGCCCCAGGGGTCACTTGATTTGACATAGGAAAATATTCTAAAAATAAACAAGAAGGCCTAGATCTTAGATATTTGACATGCAGCATTGCCTAGTAGACTTCTACAAAAAAAATTTGAAATCATGACCCCCTGGATCAAATTGACCCAGCCCCATGGGGTTACTTGATTGTACACAGAAAGATCTTCAGAATTTTCTAAAAATAAACCAGAAGGCCTAGAGCTTAGATATTTGACTTGTAGCATTGCCTAGTGGACCTCTACAAAATTTGTTCATATCTTGACCCCCCAGGGTCAAATTGACCCAGCCCCAGGGGTTACTTGATTGTACATAGGGAAATCTTCATAAATTTGCTAAAAATAAACCAAAAGGCCTAGATCTTAGATATTTGATATGTAACATTGCCTAGTAGACTTCTACAAACTTTGTTCAAATCATGACCCCCTTGGGTAAAATTGACCCCGCCCCAGCGGTAAATTAATTGTACATTGGAAAATCTTCAAAAAAATTCTAAAAATAAACCAGAAGGCCTAGAGCTTAGATATTTGACTTGTAGCATTGCCTAGTGGACCTCTACAAAACTTGTTCAAATCAAAACCCCATGCTTCAAATTGGCCCCGCCCCAGGGGTTACTTGATTGTACATAGGAAAATCTTCCAAAAAATGTCTGGAAATAAACTAGAAGGCCTAGAGCTTAGATATTTGGTGTGTAGCATTGCCTAGTGGATCTCTACCAAGTTTTTTCAAATCATGACCCCGGGGTCAAGCTTAAATGGAAATCTTCATAGCAACCATTTAACCAGGTGAGCGATATAGGGCCATCATGGCCCTCTTGTTTATTATTTGAGATGTCACTCTTATTGTCATTATGCAGGAAGGCTGTTGGCACAGTGCTGGTTTCTTAACACATTTATGAATTCCTTTTGCCCCTCAGTGTCTACCTTGCTACAGAATTTGGCTTGTTTTTGGATGAAATCTTTGCAAGGGAGCAATTCAAGCTATGCAGAAATGTGCTGAGATGACCCATGTGTTTATGCTCTGAATTCAAGCCCTGAGGGGCAGAGGCTGTACCCCTGCACCACTTCTTATCACATAAACTGAGCCAGTGTAGCTTCAGAAGAACTGAGCGTGAAAACTACATACCAGAAATCTAAACAGTCACAATATGAACAAATTCTGACCATACTGGTCTTTGCTTATTCTTTTCAGCAAATGACAGCTTTAGATCATTTGATGAAGTTGCGAGAAGAAAATGGCGAGGTGGATAGAAAAACAGAGATACAGTTTAATAATATTATAGGAATGTTGAGAGAGAAAACTCCTGTCTATAGAGGTATGCTTTAGCAAATTGCTAATAGTACAAAAGCATAAAAAAATACGGTTCAGATACATTAAGAAATGCATTATACTGGAACGTGAAATTGTTACATTTTTGAAAGAATTAAATATGTAAAATTGTTATATTAAATATAATACACATGTTGAGTCAGGTTACTCAGTGGGATAGCTGACAGTCTTTATAACAAGAGTAATAAAAGTTTGCCCTGTAAGCTTATTTGTTATATAGTAATTGACTTATCACAGGTTGTAGGTTTGAGTCCTAGGTAAATAGTAAGTTTCTCCTTGATTATTGACTGAACAAAATACAACTTTAATAGGTCATGGAACTCTGTGTTTGATTCACTGTGGTGGGAGACATATTGATTTACTCTTGTCTGTGTATCCGTCTGTCTGTCATTCTTGTTCGTGCTGTAAGTTGAACATTTCTCATCCGATCTTCCCAAACTTGAACAAAATGTGTTTGCCAGTAAGTCCTCGGCCAAGTTCAGTTAACTAGCCAAATCGGCCCAGGCACTTTGGAATTATGGCCCTTGAATTACCGAAAATGGCATGCCAGTATCTGCACTCTGTCATTGGTACATACGCAGATGCCAGTATCCACACTCTTAAGTCATTGGTGCATGGTTGACTCAGATATATAACTATTCAGATGATTAGGCAGTTGTGGGAGACATGCACTTTTCTCAAAAGCAGCTCAAGTTTTCACAAGAGAAAATATTAAGATATCTGGAAACACTAGTAATGTCAACTGATGTATATAAATGATATACTACAGAAAAATTGCATTAAAGCCCCCATTTTCACCCAGCAAATAGAAACAAACAGGCACACTGCATTCTTATAATTATAATGTGCTTAATTAATACAGGAACTTCAAGGAACAAAGTTTTAACACAGTCTAAACCAGCTGCTCTGGTTCCAGAGTCTGAAAGCTATAGTCAGAATTTGCCAACAATTACACGGAAGCCAAAGGCTGATAAAAAACGACAATCTAGAAACGATGTGATTGTTGACAGTGACTCGGACAGTGATGGCTCCTTGATTAGAAATTCCAGGTATTGATGTGTTTTATTCTCCTTGTATGATAACTTTTTGTGGTTGGGTTTAAAGTCTTAACAACACAAATACAGGTCATATGGTGACTTCACAGCTTTTAGTGTAGGAGGAAGGTATAAATATCTTGTCTGGGCATCTTTTTGAGTAAGAGAGGGTACCTGGGTAGATCCATTGACTTGGAAGCCAGCTGGATGGCTTTACATGATGTAAATCTTCATCGCTTCTGGGGGGTTTTGCACATGTGGTGTTGAAGGACAGGTGAAATATTATGTGAAGAAAGTGGCCTTAACAACATGTCCAAGGAGGCCTCGTCCTCATGCTTATAATCACTTTAACTGCTTATTGCTGAGATGGTTTTGTGGATGTGTCAGCAGCTAAGCTTGTTCTAGAAAGCATCAGTAAGCTGCAAGTTTTCTTTACTCCTTGGCTTAATTTACACAGACTTAACTAAGTATTTTATCATTTTAGATTCTTGTTATAAAATACACCAAAATTTCATCATTTTCTGCAGAAGGTGTGAAAATTTCAGATGCAGAAAGAACAATTAAATGTTTCTTTAGCTTGACTATTGAAAAAATATATAGAATATTGCACTCAGCCATGTGTTGGCATCATCAACTTGATTTTGTTAAGTTTTATATGTAAGCTGGTATCTCAGTATCTGCTGATGGGAATGGCTTTAAACATAGGTTCAGTAGCTCTGTTTTGCATTTTTGCAAAGTTATGTCCCTTTTTCGACTTGACATTATAACAAGGCATTATTATATTCTATATATATAGCACACTGTTGTACATGTATATGCATCATTGACAGATATCTGATCATTGGTTTATGCTGCAGTTAAGATAATTAGAATCCTCCTGGTAGTGGACACAAAAATGCAGCAAATTGCATTGTATTTAACAGGACTCCCTGTCCAGTGCTTGTTTAAGTCATTTTCATGAAGATGTCTGTCTTCATAATTATGTATTACCAGACTTCTCTTAGCCTGCCCATTTTTACTCCATAGGGAGAGCACATATCTACAGAGGACAGGGTTATGAATAGGACTTCCAGGCAATGCGTTTGTTTTCTGTGACCACTTTGTCAGAGACATTGTGTCTGAAGTCATTTAGTCCTCCACCTCTGTTTCATGTGGAGAAGCTGGCAGTTACTTTTTGAGAACAAGTTAGTACTGGTACAGAAACCAGGAACATTGGTTAGGTTAACTGTCCACCATTACATAGTTGAAATACTGTTGGAAAAACTGTGTGAATCACAAAACAAACTTTTGCAGATGTATGTTATGCATTTCTTGTTTCAGAAACAAAAGTCGCAGTCCTGTGCATATGGATACTGAAAATAGTTATCAAAGCTTCTCTGATGATCCTGATGATTATGATCAGTGTGCCACAGATGCTTACAAGCAAGCAATATCTAAAGTAGGCCGGTCAGCATGCAGGGCTAACCAGTCTTCACAACCAAAGGTAATTGATTGTACACATGGAAACAGTCAGTAACTTAAGGTTATAATGGCTGAAAAGTTGATACACAGACACTACACCACACTTACATTAGTTAAATCAGGGAATATTGGCTTCATTGAGACACATTTGTCATAATTATTAAAAGTAATAAGGATTTTGTTTTAATGCCGCCAGATGTCAAAGACCTGGCAAGCAAATGGTGAAGTGCTCATCTGTCCATCACAGTTTCTTGTTTTCTATGCCATGTACTTGGTATACTGCCTCGATAGCCTAGTGGTAGAGCGTCCGCTTTGAGTGCGGGAGGTCGTGGGTTCGCTCCCAGGGCGCGTCGTACCAAAGACGTAAAAAATGGTACTAGTAGCTTCCTCGCTTGGTGCTCAGCATTAAGAGGATAGTGCTAGGACTGGTCAGCCCGGTGTCAGTATAATGTGACTGGGTGGGTATCATGCCACGTGTCTACGGCGTGATGTTCCAGTGAGGCAGCACTATAAAGTTGGGCATTGTGCTCACTGCTACAAGTAGACACCGTTGTTTATATGACTGAAAAATTGTTGAAAAAGACGTTAAACCCAAACACACACACACATGTACTTGGTATACATCGTCAACATGAAGTGGACATGCGCATTTACTATCATGGACTTTTATGTCTGATGTTGTTTTAATTATAGCCCTTTTTAGGACTTTGAATTATTACTAAATCAGACTATTGTGTAATTACTCCTACAGTTCCCATCCGTCTGAAATGAAACTTAGTATACATCATCAGAATGAAGTGGACATGCCCATATTTTTGGGACTTGTCTGAAATTTTTACTGGAGTTGTTCGGGACTTTTATTTATTATTCTGTCAACCATTTTTGGGGCATGTATCATTCAATGTTGGCATCTTCCTTGTTGCAGACAAATTTTTTATGACTTTTTGAATTTACTTTTCAGTGAAATAATTTATAGAAAGCTTAATTGTTTAGATAATTGACTAAATTATGATTTTTAGAAAGAAATTGATCTTCAAGATTTCAGTGTAAGAAAATTAATATACTCTGAAATAATAAATAAAGCGGAGACGATAAAACAAACTTTTTTTGGTCAAAATCCTGTAGAATGTTGAATGATCAACTGATTTTTTCCATGTTTTCAGTCTTCAAGAAGAACAAGTAATCCAGATGGGCCTGCACTTATTGCAGAGGAAGACTTTATAGAGAATGACTGGTTAATTGATGATCTTAAACCCACAAAAGCAAAAAAGGTTGATGTAAATGGATATCTGTCAACCGGAAATATCCGGAAACGCAGTCGGTCAGGCTCATTAAGTCCGTTACCCTACCCTGAAAGACTTAAAAGAGATTCTCACAGTAGTCAGAAGAAACGGATAAAAATTGTTGAATCAGACTCGGAGAGTGAATCTGGGGTAGGTCAAGAACTAGGTAGTAATGAAAATCCTAGATTAACCGATATTACAAATACTGTTAGTGATGACAAATTAGACAACACTGTGATAGGAAATAATGATGTTGATGTTATATTTAACGATTATGATTCTGATGCAGAAAAAGTTCCTCCAAAACAACTGATCAGTGCAACAAAAAGTGCTAATAATAATTTTTTTGTTAAGAAAAATCCTCAAAAACAACTGAAACTGACAGATTTTGGTGGTTCTATCACTACAGCAACCACCAGAACACATTTCAATGATAGAATAGGTACACAGTCTGAGCAAAATAGTGCAATAATTATAAACCAGTCTGTGGGAGAATCTAATAGTGCTATAAACAGGGAGAAACCGTTAAATAATGTAATTAGAGTAAAAGTGAATGTTGAAGGTGTTTTATTACTGATCCCTGTAGTTGACAACGATGGAACAAAAACATTTTCATGGCTAGCTGAGGAAGCTGCCACAAGATATTATAAAATGCGAGGAGTGAAATTGAAACTGACACTTGGCAAAGATGGCGCTCATTTTTCACCTGAAGACCTAGTTAGTCTTTTGCTGGTGGATAATGATTTGGTGAGTTACATCAGTTAATCATTTAAACTTTGGTAACTTTATTATTTAACAGAGTCTCATCTGTTTTCTATAGCTGCATGACCATTTATTTATTTGCAACACAAGATAATTTACATAATTGCTCCAAGGCTTTGGCAAGATTTTCAGAAATTAGATTATACAGAAAATTCTTCTGTTGATTTCATACACATAAGAAAGGAATTTAAATGAAAACTGTTTTATTTCTTGTCACATTTTGTACTTTTAACAAGTAAATATGTCTCTGTTTCATTGTACAGTGACATATATTACTAGTTAAAAGGTAATAATTAGCTATTGAATTTATAAAGATTTATGAATGTTTGAACAAAAGATATATTCCTAAATTTTGTTTGTTCCATTTAATTCTCTCTTCAGTACCTTGACCTTGTTAAATAAAATGCTTAACCAAATGGATGTGGATACTTCATGATTTTAGATTTATTCACAACTGTCTTGAAAATGTATTTGTTATGTTTCAGGTAGAAAGCTTTGTAGACAGTAAAGATGAACAACCGCCTATGGCTGAAAGTTACAAAAATGCCTGCAGTACCCTTAAAACAGGTATTTGCATTGCTCTTGATCTTTATTTCAGCTTGGAAGTAAGCCATCAGGATACAGATCTGTTGTAGCTTGTGTGATTGAATTAATATTTAATACACATTCTGCTGTTGAAAGGTTACTGTAAAAGCAGAAATTTTTGTGAGGGTTTAATTTTTGCTGTATTCGCAAGGCACTACATCTCGCGAAAATTAATCCTCGCAGAAATATTCACCATTAGTATATTTCTAATTCAAGTTTGATACTATTTTTACAATTTCGCAAATATTAAATCTCGTGAACATACTCAAAATTTCAAATTAGCGAAATTTTGACCCAGCGAAAATACGTGCTTTTACAGTACTTAATATGTTTCACAATTTGTTTGAAACATACTGTTTTTGCCGTTGTCGTCTGTCATTTAGCTTGTGTACACGTCTTCTCAAAAGCCATTTGGCCAGATCCAATTGAAGGAGTGATTGGTATTAAGAATAGTGGTGCATATCATCAGCACTTCTGCTAGGTAGATCATTAGCTTGACTACAATGTTTTGATAGATAATATGAAAAATGTTGCTATTAGATTAAAAATTGTAACAAATTTGCTGATATGTGACAAAATTCAGTATAATATCATAAAATAAGTATGTTATTTACAGATCTCCATACTCTAAATATCTCAAAAATAAGCACACAGACCTGTTCATTTTACTTGACAGCTAAGTGAGGGTATTTGAATTTACAACTGTCTGATGTTTCTTTAAAATCGTTTTGTAGAAGTGTTTTTTATGCAGATATGCCATCAAATTGATGTATTCCCCGTAGACTCCCGTTACGAAAACTTTCTTGGAACCCAGATTTTTATATTAGTCTGACAGAAAATCAAGCACACAATTCTTCCTATTTTACTGACTGAATTTTTATAATGTAAAATAACACTGGAAATTCTGGGTTAAATCAAATACTATATTGTAGACAAAGTTTTATCTGAACTGCAGCACTACCTTAAACTGATCTTTTACTGTCTGAATTTAGATTTATTATTTATATTTTATTTAGAATTCATTTAAAGTATTGCATTGACTACATTTAGATGTACATGTATTTGATTTGATACACTACTTACATTGAGATTTGAGTTGATCAAATTTAGGTAAAAATATGTAAAAGTTGAACTAAAAATGTTTTCAGTATGCTACAAGAATGTGTCAATGTTACTACAGTCCTGTGAGGTATCGGGCAAGCTGTGTTTGGGTGACCTTGCACTGAGGCCAACAAGATTTCAGCCTGTAGTAAGGGCTATACAGCATCAGACATGTCTCAGGGAACTGGATTTGAAAGGTAAGAGAATGAGGAGTGCTTAGAAAATGTAAGTAAAAAAAAAATCAAATTAGATGTTTTGTTTGGTTTTATGTAATGTTGACACAATTTAGGCAAAGACAACAGGACATTGAGGCCTTCTGACATTACTAGACTCTGGTGGGCACCTTGGTAGAACCGCAAATCTTCGGCCAACAGAGTGAATATTTTTCAAATTGAAGGAATTTCAAATATCATTGTTTTAAATTTACAGTGATCATAGGCAAGTGATTAAAGGTAGGCGACATTAGTTAATCACTCTGCAACTGAGGGCTGACTACATTTTGTAGCTGGCCTGACATGTTATCAGTTTTATAGACGACATGAATTTTTACCAATTTCTTATTGTGTAGGAAAGAATGTATTTAGAGCTGATCGTTTTTGTGCCCCCCCATGAGTGGTGGGGGCATACAGATTTGCTCTTGTCCGTGCATCCGTCTGTCTGTGCGTCCGAAGTTCGTGACGCGCCTAGCTGAAGAAGTATTTGATGTAAATTGATGAAACCTTGCATGAGTCTTTATCATGATATGAACTTGCGCACCTCCTATTTTTCATTTGGCTCCGCCCCCTATTTTTAGAGTTATGGCCCCTGAAATAGTCAAAAATGCACATTTCACCCTGTGACACGCCTAGCTCAAAAAGTATTTGATATAGATTCATGAAACCTTGCATGAGTCTTAATCATGATATGAACTCGCGCACCTCCTATTTTTAGCTCGACTATTCAAAGAATAGTAGAGCTATTGGACTCACCCATGCGTCGGCGTTGGTGTCTGCGTCCGCGTCCCGATTTGGTTAAGGTTTTGTATGTAAGCTGGTATCTCAGTAACCACTTGTGGGAATGGATTGAAATTCCATACACTTATTCACTATGATAAACTGACCTACATTGAACAGGTTCCATAACTCTTTTTTGCTTTTTTACAAAATTATGCCCCTTTTTCAACTTAGAAATTCTTGGTTAAGGTTTTGTATGTAAGCTGGTATCTCAGTAACCACTTGTGGGAATGGATTGAAACTTCACACACTTATTCACTGTGATAAACTGACCTACATTGCACAGGTTCCATAACTCTATTTTGCATTTTTACAAAATTATGTCCCCTTTTCGACTTAGAAATTCTTGGTTAAGGTTTTGTATGTAAGCTGGTATCTCAGTAACCACTTGTGGGAATGAATTGAAACTTCACACACTTATTCACTGTGATAAACTGACCTACACTGGACAGGTTCCATAACTCTATTTTGCTTTTTTACAAAATTATGTCCCCTTTTCGACTTAGAAATTGTTGGTTAAGGTTTTGTATGTAAGCTGGTATCTCAGTACCCACTAATGGGAATGGATTGAAACTTCACACACTTGTTCACTGTCATGATCTGACGTGCCCTGTGTAGGTCCATAACTCTACTTTGCATTTTTGTCAAAATTATGTCCCTTTTTTGACTTATATTTAATTCTTGGTTAAGGTTTTGTATGTAAGCTGGTATCTCAGTACCCACTAATGGGAATGGATTGAAACTTCACACAGTTGTTCACTGTCATGATCTGACATGCACTGTGTAGGTCCCTTAACTCTACTTTGCAATTTTTTCAAAATTATGCCCCTTTTTCAACTTAGAAGTTTTTGTATGTAAGCTGGTATTTCAGTATCCACTTATGGGAAAGGATTGAAACTTCACGCACTTGTTCACTTTATGAGCTGATAAGCTCTGTGAAGGTTCCATAACCCTTTTTCCCATTTTTACAAAATTATGCCCCTTTTATCGACTTTTGTATTCATTCAGTTGACAAGGCTGTTGAATAGTCAAGCGTTGCTGTCCTCCGACAGCTCTTGTTCGTCTGGCTCCGCCTCCTATTTTTAGCTCACCTGTCACATAGTGACAAGGTGAGCTTTGTGATCACCCGTCGTCCGTCGTCAGTCCGTCCATGCGTGCGTCAACAATTTCTTGTCTGCACGATAGTGGTTTCATTTATGATTTTATTTTAACCAAACTTGCACACAACTTGTATCACGATAAGACCTCGGTTCCTTTCTTGAACTGGCCAGATCCCATTATGGGTTCCAGAGTTATGGCCCCTGAAAGGGCCAAAACCAGCTATTTTGACCTTGTCTGCACAATAGCAGCTTCATTTATAATTTGATTTTAACCAAACTTGCACACAACTTGTATCAGCATAAGATCTCGGTTCCTTTCTTGAACTGGCCATATCCTAGTATGGGTTCCAGAGTTATGGCCCCTGAAAGGGCCAAAAATCAGCTATTTTGACCTTGTCTGCACAATAGCAGCTTTATTGATGATTTGATTTTTACCAAACTGGCACACAACTTGTATTACCATAAGATCTCGGTTCCTTTCTTAAACTGGTCAGATCCCATTATTGGTTCCAGAGTTATGGCCCCTGAAATGGGCCAAAATCAGCTATTTTGACCTTGTCTGCACAATAGCAGCTTTATTTATGATTTGATTTTTACCAAACTGGCACACAACTTGTATCACCATAAGATCCCGGTTCCTTTCTTGAACTGGCCAGATCCCATTATGAGTTCCAGAGTTATGGCCCCTGAAAGGACCAGAATTAGCTATTTTGACCTTGTCTGCACAATAGCAGCTTCATTTATGATTTTATTTTAACCAAACTTGCACACAACTTGTATCACCATAAGATCTCGGTTCCTTTTTTGAACTGGCCAGATCCCGTTATGGGTTCCAGAGTTATGGCCCCTGAAAGGGCCAAAATTAGCTATTTTGACCTTGTCTGCACAATAGCAATTTCATTTATGATTTGAATTTAACCAAATTGCACACAACTTGTATCGCCATAAGATCTTGGTTCCTTTCTTGAACCGGCCAGATCCCATAATGGGTTCCCGAGTTATGGCCCCTGAAAGGGCCAAAATTAGCTATTTTGACCTTGTCTGCACAATAGCAATTTCATTTATGATTTGATTTTAACCAAACTTGCACACAACTTTTATCACCACAAGATCTTGGTTCCTTTCTTGAACTGGCCAGATTCCATCATGGGTTCCAGAGTTAAGGCGCCTTAAAGGTTCAAAATTGGCTATTTTGGTTTTTGCAGCTATATAGAGACTTCATTTATGGTTTTATTTGATACAAACTTCCAAAATATCTTCAACAACAATAAATCTTGGATTCCATGACAAATTAGATCCAATCGTAGGTTCCAGAGTTATTAGTCCCCTACTGGTTGAAAACCAGTTTCGGGGACTATAGGAATGCACTTTTCCGTCATTCCGTCTGTCCGTCCGTCTGTCTGTCCGTCCGTCTGTCCATCCGTCCGTCTGTCCGTCCGTCCGTCCGCAATTTCGTGTCCGGTCCATAACTCTGTCATCCATGAAGGGATTTTAATATTACTTGGCACAAATGTTTCCCATGATGAGACGACGTGTCTTGCGCAAAACCCGGACCCCTAGCTCAAAGGTCAAGGTCACAATTGGAGGTCAAAGGTCAACAGGGCTTTTTTCCTGTCCGGTCCATAACTCTCCCATCCATGAAGAGATTTTAATATTACTTGGCACAAATGTTCCCCATGATGAGAGGATGTGTCATGCGCAAATCCCGGACCCCTAGCTCAAAGGTCAAGGTCACAATTGGAGGTCAAAGGTCAACAGGGCTTTTTTCCTGTCCGGTCCATAACTCTCCCATCCATGAAGAGATTTTAATATTACTTGGCACAAATGTTCCCCATGAGGAGACGACGTGTCATGTGCAAAACCTGGACCCCTAGCTTAAAGGTCAAGGTCACAATTGGAGGTCAAAGGTCAACAGGGCTTTTTTCCTGTCCGGTCCATAACTCTCCCATCTATGAAGGGATTTTAATATTACTTGGCACAAATGTATCTCATAATAAGACGATGTGTCATGCACAACTTTCAGACCCCTAGTTCAAAGGTCAAGGTCACACTTAGCAGTCAAATGTTAACATAGCATGAACAGGGTCTGTTTCGTGTCCGGTCCATAACTCTGACATTCATTAAGGGATTTTAATATCACTTAGCACAAGTGTTCCCCATGGTGAGACGACGTGTCATGCGCAAATCCCGGACCCCTTGCTCAAAGGTCAAGGTCACAATTGGGGGTCAAAGGTCAACAGAGTTTTTTTTCCTGTCTCGTCCATAACTCTGCCATCCATGAAGGGATTTTAATATTACTTGGCACAAATGTTCCCCATGATGAGACAACATGTCATGCGCAAAGCGCAGACCCTTAGTTCAAAGGTCAAGGTCACAATTGGAGGTCAAAGGTCAATAAGGTGTTTTCCCTGTCCGATCCAGAACTCTGTCATCCATCAAGGGATTACAATATTACTTGGCATAAATGTTTCCCATGGTGAGACGACGTGTCATGCGCAACACCCAGTACCCTAGCTTAAAGGTCAAGGTCACACTTTGAGATCAAAGGTCAAGAGGATTTTTTTCCTGTCCGGTCTATAACTTTGTCATGCAAAGCAGGATTTAGATATCAGTTAGCACAAATATTCCCCTGGATGAGACAACGTCATGCGCAAGAACCAGGTCCCTAGGTCTAAGGTCAAGGTCATATTTAGAGGTCAAAGGTCAAATTCAAGAATGACTTTGTAAGGAACATTTCTTCTTCATGCATGGAGGGATTTTGATGTAACTTGGACCAAATGTTCACCACCATGAGGCACCCTTGTTTTTAGAATTACGTCCCTTTGTTGTTACTATAAATAGATTTTATTGTAACTTTTTTATTACTGGCGGTAGAGAAAAATCGAGACCACTTTTCTGTGGTACAGCATGCATGTTACATCCAATTTTTAGGTGTATTTTGACTTATCTCTACCTGGTAAAGAGTTTCTTGTGGACTTATATTATATAGATTTTTTTTTTTTTTTTTTTTTTTTTTTTTTTTTAAAGATTTATTTCCCTTTGTTGTTACTATAAATAACTTACATGATAACATTTTTATAATCAGCCAAAAATATTCAATATGAAAACAACTGTGGGTTTTTATATATGCACATTTTAATCCAAGTGTGTTGTTATCACATATTGTATATGTAGTACAATATTGTTTATACATCATTGACAGATATCAGTTCATTATGTTATACTGCAGTAGAGAAAATTAGGTGCCTTCCAGTAGGGGACTTTGTATTGCATGGCAATACTTCATTCACTTGTTTTATATCTGATTACCTCCCCTGATTGTAAAATGTAGTCAAAATGGATTAATGTCAGTAAGTACTTTTAGGACTTATTTGAAATTTCATTATTGTCATTAGTTGGACTGAGCCAGTCAGAGTAGATAACTATGGACTGATTTTATGTCAAATTACCTCCCTTTATTTCAAATTAAAATGGGTATATCTCCGTAACTAATGAAAATACTGATCTGAAATTTCATTTATGTCAACAGATTTATTTGGCAGATCCTTCTTTTGTTCACTTACAATAATTTTTTTTTAGCTCACCTGTCACGAAGTGACAAGGTGAGCTTTTGTGATCGCGCGGTGTCCGTCGTCCGTCGGTCCGTGCGTAAACTTTTGCTTGTGACATCTCTAGAGGTCACAGTTTTCATGGAAACTTTATGAAAGTTGGTCAGAATGTTCATCTTGATGATATCTAGGTCAAGTTCGAAACTGGGTCACGTGCGGTCAAAAACTAGGTCAGTAGATCTAAAAATAGAAAAACCTTGTGACCTCTCTAGAGGCCATATTTTTCATGAGATTTTCATGAAAATTGGTCAGAATGTTCACCTTGATGATATCTAGGTCAAGTTCGAAACTGGGTCACGTGGGGTCAAAAACTAGGTCAGTAGGTCAAAAATAGAAAAACCTTGTGACCTCTCTAGAGGCCATATTTTTCATGAGATCTTCATGAATATTGGTGAGAACGTTCACCTTGATGATATCTAGGTCAAGTTCGAAACTGGGTCACGTGGGGTCAAAAACTAGCTCAGTAGGTCTAAAAATAGAAAAACCTTGTGACCTCTCTAGAGGCCATCTTTCTCAATGGATCTTCATGAAAATTGGTCAGAATGTTTACCTTGATGATATCTAGGTCAAGTTCGAAACTGGGTCACGTGGGCTTACAAACTAGGTCAGTAGATCTAAAAATAGAAAAACCTTGTGACCTCTCTAGAGGCCATATTTTTCATGAGATCTTCATGAATATTGGTCAGAATGTTCACCTTAATGATATCTAGGTCAGTTTCGAAACTGGGTCACGTGGGGTCAAAAACTAGGTCAGTAGGTCTAAAAATAGAAAAACCTTGTGACCTCTCTAGAGGCCATATTTCTCAATGGATCTTCATGAAAATTGGTGAGAATGTTCAGCTTGATGATTTCTAGGTCAGGTTCATAACTGGGTCATCTGCAGTCAAAAACCAGGTCAGTAGGTCGAAAAATAGAAAAACCTTGTGACCTCTCTAGAGGCCATATTTTTCACTAGATCTTCATGAAAATTGGTGAGAATGTTCACCTTGATGATATCTAGGTCAGATTTAAAAGTGGGTCACATGCCTTCTAAAACTAGGTCATTAGGTCAAATAATAGAAAAACCTTGTTACCTCTCTAGAGGTCATATTTTTCAATGGATCTTCATGAAAATTGGTCAGAATTTTTTATCTTGATGATATCTAGGTCACATGTGCTCAAAAACTAGGTCACTATGTCAAATAATAGAAATAACGACGTCATACTCAGTTCAACACTGGGTCATGTGGGGATAGGTGAGCGATTCAGGACCATCATGGTCCTTTTGTTTAAATTACTTCCCTTTCACGTTACTATAAATTTTTAGTAACTTTTTAGCTCACCTGTCACAAAGTGTCAAGGTGAGCTTTTGTGATCGCGCGGTGTCCGTTTTCCGTCCGTAAACTTTTCCTTGTGACATCTCTAGAGGTCACAGTTTTCATGGGATCTTTATGAAAATGGGTCAGAATGTTCATCTTGGTAAATTCTAGGTCAAGTTCGAAACTGGGTCACGTGCCCTCAAAAACTAGGTCAGTAGGTCTAAAAATAGAAAAACCTTGTGACCTCTCTAGAGGCCGTAATTTTCAATGGATCTTCATGAAAATTGGTCAGAATGTTCACCTTGATGATATCTAGGTCCAGTTTGAAACTGGGTCACGTGCGGTCAAAAACTAGGTCAGTAGGTCAAAAATTAGAAAATCCTTGTGACCTCTCTAGAGGCCATATATTTCACAAAATCTTCATGAAAATTGGTCAGAATGTTCACCTTGATGATATCTAGGTCAAGTTCGAAACTGGGTCATGTGCCATCAAAAACTAGGTCAGGAGGTCTAAAAATGAAAAACCTTGTGACATCTCTAGAGGCCATATATTTCACAAGATCTTCATGAAAATTGGTCAGAATGTTTACCTTGATGATATCTAGGTCAAGTTCGAAACTGGGTCACGTGCGGTCAAAAACTAGGTCAGTAGGTCTAAAAATAGAAAAACCTTGTGACCTTTCTAGAGGCCATATATTTCACAAGATCTTCATGAAAATTGGTCAGAACGTTCACCTTGATGATATCTAGGTCAGGTTCAAAACTGGGTCACGTGCCTTCAAAAACTAGGTCAGTAGGTCAAATAATAGAAAAACCTTGTGACCTCTCTAAAGGCCATATTTTTCATGGGATCTGTATGAAATTGGTCTGAATGTTCATTTTGATGATATCTAGGTCAAGTTCGAAACTGGGTCACGTGCGGTCAAAAACTAGGTCAGTAGGTTTAAAAATAGAAAAACCTTGTGACCTCTCTAGAGGCCATATATTTCATGAAAATTGGTCGGAATGTTCACCTTGATGATATCTAAGTCAAGTTCGAAAGTGGGTCACGTGCCATCAAAAACTAGGTCAGAAGGTCAAATAATAGAAAAACCTTGTGACCTCTCTAGAGGCCATATTTTCCATGGGATCTATATGAAAGTTGGTCTGAATGTTCATCTTGATGATATCTAGGTCAAGTTCGAAAGTGGGTCACGTGCCGTCAAAAACTAGGTCAGTAGGTCAAATAATAGAAAAACCTTGTGACCTCTTTAAAGGCCATATTTTTCAATGGATCTTCATGAAAGTTGGTCTGAATGTTCATCTTGATGATATCTAGGTCAAGTTCGAAACAGGGTCATGTGCGGTCAAAAACTAGGTCAGTAGGTCTAAAAATAGAAAAACCTTGTGACCTCTCTAGAGGCCATACTTGTGAATGGATCTCCATAAAAATTGGTCGGAATGTTCATCTTGATGATATCTAGGTCAAGTTCGAAAGTGGGTCACGTGCCTTCAAAAAGTAGGTCATTAGGTCAAATAATGAAAAAATGTTGTGACCTCTCTAGAGGCCATATTTTTCATGGGATCTGTATGAAAGTTGGTCTGAATGTTTATCTTGATGATATCTAAATCAGGTTTGAAACTGGGTCAACTGCGATCAAAAACTGGGTCAGTAGGTCTTGAAATAGAAAAACCTTGTGACCTCTCTAGAGGCCATACCCTTGAATGGATCTTCATGAAAATTGGTCAGAATGTTCACCTTGATGATATCTAGGTCAAGTTTGAAACTGGGTCACGTGCCTTAAAAAACTAGGTCAATAGGTCAAATAATAGAAAAACCTTGTGACCTCTCTAGAGACCATATTTTTCAATGGATCTTCATGAAAATTGGTCAGAATTTTTATCTTGATAATATCTAGGTCAGGTTCAAAACTGGGTCACATGAGCTTTTCTGTGGTACAACATGGATGGTACCTCCAATTTTTAGGTGTATTTTGACATATCTGTACCTTGTAAGAATTTTTTTTTCTTTTTGGTTAAATTTCTTCCCTTTGTTGTTACTGTTCTTTGGACTTAGATATTTTTTCTGAGGACCTTCTTGTCCTCAAGTGCAATGATAACAGGTGAGTGATATAGGGCCATCATGGCCCTCTTGTTAGAGTTATGGCCCCTGAAATAGTCAAAAATGCACATTTTCACCTTGTGACACGCCTAGCTCAAAAAGTATTTGATATAGATTCATGAAACCTTGCATGAGTCTTAATCATGATATGAACTTGCGCACCTCTTATTTTTCGTCTGGGTCCACCCCCTATTTCCAGAGTTATGGCCCCTGAAATAGTCAAAAATGCACATTTTCACCTTGTGACGCGCCTACCTCAAAAAGTATATGATATAAATGGATGAAAATTTACATGAGTCTTTATTATGCCCCCCTTCGAAGAAGGAGGGGTATATTGTTTTGCAGATGTCGGTCGGTCGGTCGGAATGTACTACAATCCGTTTCCGGATGATAACTCAAGAACTCTTGGGCCTAGGATCATGAAAGTTGATAGGGAGGTTGGTCATCACCAGCAGATGACTCCTATTGATTTTGAGGTCTGTATGTCAAAGGTCAAGGTCACAGTGACCCTGAATAGTAAAATGGTTTCCGGATGATAACTCAAGAACCCTTGGGCCTAGGATCATGAAAGTTGATAGGGAGGTTGATCATGACCAGCAGATGACCCCTATTGATTTTGAGGTCAGTATGTTAAAGGTCAAGGTCACAGTGACCCTGAATAGTTAAACGGTTTCCGGATGATAACTCAAGAATGCTTAGGCCTAGGGTCACAAAAGTTGATAGGGAGATTGGTCATGACTAGCAGATGACCCCTATTGATTTTGAGATCAGTATGTCAAAGGTCAAGGTCACAGTGACCAGGAACAGTAAAATGGTTTCCGGGCAATAACTCAAGAACGCTTGGGCCTAGTGTCAGGGAAATTGATAGTAAGGTTGGTCATGACCAGCAGATGACCCCTATTGATTTTGAGGTCATTAGGTCAAAGGTCAAGGTCACAGTGACCAGGAACAGTTAAACGGTTTCTGACCTTCTTGTCCAAAACCATAGGGCCTAGGGCTTTGATATTTGGTATGAAGCACAATCTAGTGGTCCTCTAACAAGGTTGTTCAGATTATTTCCCTGGGGTCAAATATGGCCCCACCCCGGGGGTCACATGGTTTATATAGACTTATATAGGAAAAAACTTTGAAAAACCTCTTGTCCAAAACCACAGGGCCTAGGGCTTTGATATTTTGTATATGAAATCATCTAGTGGTCCTCTACTAAGATTGTTCAAATTATTCCCCTAGGGTCAAATATGGCTCCCCCCTGGGGGTCACATGGTTTACATAGACTTATATAGAGAGAAACTTTGAAAATCTTCTTGTCGAAACCACAAAGACTATGGCTTTGATATTTTGTAATGTAGCATCATCTAGTGGTTCTCCACCAAGTTTGTTCAAATTATCCCTCTAGGGTCAAATATGGCCCCACCCCAGGGGTCACATGGTTCATATAGATTTATATAGGGAAAAACTTAGAATCTTCATGTCCATAACTTACATCATTCAAATTTGGACCACATGTATAGTTTTGAGTGGCAAGATGAACCTTGACATGAGTTGACCTTGATCTTGACCTAGTGACCTACTTTCACATTTCTGTAGCTACAGCCTTCAAATTTGGACCACATGCATAGGTTTGTGTGCCGAAAAAAACTTTGACCTTGTTATTGACCTAGTGACCTACTTTCACATTTTTGAAGGTACATGCTTCAAATTTGGACCACGTGCATAGTTTTGTGTTCCAAAATAAAATTTGACCTTGATTTTGACCTAGTGACCTACTTTCACATTTCTCAAGCTACAGCCTTCAAATTTGAACCACATGCATAGTTTTGTGTACTGAAATGAACTTTGATCTTGAGATTGACCTAGTGACCTACTTTCACATTTCTGAAGGTAGAAGCTTCAAATTTGGACCACTTGCATAGTTTTGTGTTCCGAAATAAAATTTGACCTTGATTTTGACCTAGTGACCTACTTTCACATTTCTCAAGCTACAGCCTTCAAATTTGAACCACATGCATAGTTTTGTGTACCGAAATGAACTTTGATCTTGAGATTGACCTAGTGACCTACTTCCACATTTCTGAAGCTACAGGCTCCAAATTTGGACTGCATGCATATTTATTTTTATGCCCCCGACAGGAGGCATATTAGTTTTCAACTGTCCGTCAGTTCGTTAGTTAGTTCGTCACAACGTTAACTTTTCGCATGAAGGCACTTTACTCGTGAACCACTGCACCCAGGACCTTCAAACTTCACATGCTGATAGTACTTATTGAGTACACCACCCCTACTGACTTTGGGGTCACCAGGTCAAAGGTCAAGGTCACAGGGGCCAACATTAACTTTTTGCATGAAGGCACTTTACTCGCGAACCACTGCACCCAGGACCTTCAAACTTCACATGCTGATAGTACTTATTGAGTACACCACCCCTACTGACTTTGGGGTCACCAGGTCAAAGGTCAAGGTCACAGGGGCCAACATTAACTTTTTTGCATGAAGGCACTTTACTCGCGAACCACTTCACCCAGGACCTTCAAACTTTACATGCTGATAGTGTTTTATGAGTACACCAACCCTACTGACTTTGGGGTCACCAGGTCAAAGGTCAAGGTCACAGGGGCCAACATTAATTTTTTGCATGAAGGCACTTTACATGCGAACCACTGCACCCAGGACCTTTAAACTTCACATGCTGATAGTACTTATTGAGTACACCACCCCTACTGACTTTGGGGTCACCAGGTCAAAGGTCAAGGTGCTGCGGGGGCATTTGTCACCATCAGTGACAGCTCTTGTTGTGTTCTGAATTGAAATTTGACATTGATGTTTACCTATTACCTACTTTCACATTTCTCAAGCTACAGCCTCCAAATTTGAAGCACATGCATAGTTCTGTCTACCGAAATGAACTTTGACCTTGAAATTGATCTAGTGACCTACTTTCACATTTCTCAAGCCCACAGCTTTCAAATTTGGCCCACCATACACTTTTTTTTGTACCAAAAATGAAATTTGACCTTGATTTTGACCTTGAGCTAGTCTTAAAAATTTGAACATTCAAAAATGGCTCAGTGGATGGCGCCAAGAAACTCTTTAATCTCTTGTTAGGTTAATAGGGTAAAGGTCAAAGTTCAGATTAAACCAGAATGGTAGAACTTTTGTTTACAGTGAGCATATAAATTTCTGTTCCTTGTGCAATTACTGAATGCATCAAGGAGGGTATTTCGTGTTCGACGAGCTCTTGTCATGATATTAACTTGCATACCTCTTATTTATTTGCTGGCTCCTCCCCCTATGTTTAAAGTTATGGCCCCTGAAATAGTAAAAAAAAATGCACATTTTCACCTAATTTATGTGCATAACTCAAAAATTTGTTTAATGTAAATTCATGAGAACCTTGCTTGAGTCTTTATCATAATGTGACCTTGCACACTTGGCATTCTTCTTGCGAATCTTAGGATTATTACGAGTTATGGCCCTTGAAAATAGCCAAAATAGTGGATTTTTTTGTTTGTGATTGCTCATAGCTCAAAAAGTATGTGGTATGAATAATGAATCCTTTTTCATTATTTTTTTTTTGAGGCTAAAACCCCATTTAAGACTGCAAAATTGAATTGTTCCCCTTATTTGTGACAAATGTACCAGTGGGGGGGGGGGGGGGGCAACACCCTGTGTCCTACAGACACATTCTAGTTTGGAATGAATATTAAATCCTGTGACATAGAACTTTTTCTGTTTTCTTTTTCTCCTGGTACTGGAGAGTCATAAAGTTGCTTGTGTAGTGTAACATTGATGTCTAGCTGTCCTCTGTCTTCAAATCTTCATAACATGAAAATATTTCCTTATACAAGCTTGTTACCATTGACTTATGCATAATTTCTAAGAGTAGGAAAAGATGTGAGGAAACAGTTATTCAAGAAATTATAAAACATCCAATGATTGGTTATTTCCAGGTAACAGAATATGTGATACAGGACTAGAGAATCTGTGTAAAGTGTTAAATACTGTACCAAATCTTGTCTACCTCGGACTGGCGTGTAATGATTGACGTAGAAGGCTCAGGTCCCTATGTGCTGCTGTTTCAGCGGAAAATAATAAAAAACATGCAGGTAATAAAAATTGGTTGACTGATTTATGATCTGTTAGTAAGGCTCCTACATTTACACGTTTAAATGAGTCTTGTGTTGTGTTTGACTGGTAAACGTTTACAAAATTTCTACCCAGTTAAACGAAACGATCACCCTTCCAAACATCAAAGTCTTTCTGTGCTCATAAAACTGAACGAAACAAGTGTTTTCTGCCTGTTATAAGATGTCTCTTTTTTTACACCCGTTTTGAAAAAAACGGGACGTATTATTAGGATGGCGCGTGCATCTGTCAGTCCGTCCGTCATAATTCATGTCCGGAGCATAGTTATAACCATTAAAGGTATTGACTTTAAACTTGGCATATAGGTGGATGGCGATGAGACGATATACAGAGCCCTTGAACAGGCACTGTAGGTCAGAGGTCAAGGTCACAAATTGAGCTAAAAGGTCAAAACTGTCCATTATATTTTGTGTCCGGAGCATATCTAAATAAACACACAAGGTATTGACTTCAAACTTGGCTTTTTTGGTAAACAATAAGTCGCCATTTTTGTGCACTTGTTCGATAAATGTAAATTACGTTATCAGGAAATAACTGTTCCATGATACAGTGCTAAATTTGATTCGATTAAAATAGATTGTTCCATTTTGCAATGGAATTGCATCAAACATTGCCAAATGTAGTGTGGAAACATAAAAAAAACAACAACAAAAAAACAGCCTGAACATGCAAAAATGTTATGATAAATTACCTTGAAATTGATATTTTTTGCTGTATATTTTGAGAAAATAATGCATTTATTATTGCTGGCCCCTCTTAAAGAAGGGAAAATGCCAGCCAGAGTCAGACTGAAGACGATAATTGATTGCCCTTTAAATGGTATCGTTTCGTGTTGGAAAGGTTGTGTAAATGCTTATAGAATTCTGTAAATTTGGGAGCTTTATTTTTTAGTTTTAAGCTTTTTAACTCACCTTAGCACAAAATAGACTTTGTTTTCCCATTGAATCACCTGTCAACCTCGAGGCATTGTTGCAGAAGTTGGTGAGAGCAGAAATAAACCTGCATTCTGTTGCTAGAGACAGAAAACAAATAGAGAGATTGATTGTTGAATTCCAGAAAAGCATTTCCAAAGCAAAATTAAAGTAACAAAGTTATAGAAGTAAGTTTTTTTTTTTTTTAATGTTAAAACTGTCTTACAGGTAACCATTTCTGTCATTTTTCAAGTTTTCGTACAATTACATGATTTTTATGTACAGAATTTGACGACGTTAGATCTCGGTCACAACCCATATATGATGGATGCTGTCTGTTTGGCCTCACTGATACGAGGACTACCTCAGCTGACAAGACTGCCCAGTTTTAAACATGTAAACTTTCTGTGAAGTTCTTCCAGAATGATCGACTCCCTTACTGAAGTTTTAAACATAGTAAGTTACTGTTGTAATAGTATGAAGTGACCCTGCTTGTTATCTTGAATGCTTTCATATTCAACAGACCATTCAGCTGTCCTGCAAATGCTCGGTGGATTTACCCAGATGCTTGACGGTGCCCAAAGTAAACGCAGGAAGGATATCTGAGATATACTTCTACCAAAGCAGAAAGGACATTTTGGATATTCCTCCAATGCAAGAGGGACATCTGGGATATTCCTCCACCAAAGCAGGAGGTACATCTGGGATATTCCTCCACCAAAGCAGGAGGAACAACTGGGATATTCCTCCACCAAAGCAGGAGGGACATCTGGGATATTCCTCCAATGCAAAAGGGACATCTGGGATATTCCTCTGCCAAGGCAGGAGGGACATCTGGGATATTCCTCCACCAAAGCAGGAGGTACATCTGGGATATTCCTCCATCAAAGCAGGAGGTACATCTTGGATATTCCTCCACCAGTGCAAGAGGGACATCTTGGAAATTCCTCCACCAAGGCAGAAGGGAAATCTTGGAAATTACTCCACCAAGGCAATATGGACATCTTAGATATTCCTCCACCAAAGCAAGAGGGACATCTTGGAAATTCCTCCACCAAGGCAGGAGGGACATCTTGGAAATTCCTCCACCAAAACAGGAGGGACATCTGGGATATTCCTCCATCAATGCAAGAGGGACATCTTGGAAATTCCTCCACCAAGGCAGGAGGGATATCTGGGATATTCCTCCACCAAAGCAGGAAGGTCATTTTAGATATTCCTCCACCAAGGCAATATGGACATCTTAGATATTCCTCCACCAAGGCAAGTGGGACATTTTAGATATTCATCCACCAATGCAAGAGGGACATCTGGGATATTCCTCAACCAGAGCAGGAGGGGCATCTGGGATATTTCTCTACCAAGGCAGGGGGACATCTGAGATATTCCTACCCCAAAGCAGGAGGTACATCTGGGATATTCCTCAACCAAAGCAGGAGGGACATCTGGGATATTCCTCTACTAAGGCAGGAGGGGCATCCGAGATATTCCTCTACAAAGGCAGGAGGGACATCTGGGATATTCCTCCACCAAAGCAGGAGGGACATCTGAGATATTCCTCTACAAAGGCAGGAGGGACATCTGAGATATTCCTCTACAAAGGCAGGAGGAACATCTGGGATATTCCTCCTGGCACCAAAGCAGGAGGGACATCTGAAATATTCCTCTACCAAAGCAGGAGGGACATCTGAGATATTCCTCTACAAAGGCAGGAGGGACATCTGAGATATTCCTCTACCAAAGCAGGAGGGACATCTGAAATATTCCTCTACCAAAGCAGGAGGGACATCTGAGATATTCCTCTACAAAGGCAGGAGGGACATCTGAGATATTCCTCTACCAAAGCAGAAGGGACATCTTAGATATTTCTCTACCAATGCAGGGGGGGTACATCTGGGATATCTCCACAGGCGGAGGGGACGGGGGGGGGGTATTCCCTCCACCAATGCAAGTGGACATCTTGGAAATTCCTCCACCAAGACATCTGGGATATTCCTCTACCAAGGCAGGAGAGACATCTGAGATATTCCTCCACCAAAGCAGGAGGGACATCTGGGATATTCCCCTACCAAGACAGGAGAGACATTTGAGATATTCCTCCACCAAAGCAGGAGGGACATCTGAGATATTCTGCCACCAAAGCAGGAGGAACATTTGAGATATTCCTTCACCAAAGCAGGAGGGACATCTGAGATATTCTGCCACCAAAGCAGGAGGAACATTTGAGATAATCCTCCACCAAAGCAGGAGGGACATCTGGGATATTCCTCCACCAAGGTAGGAGGGACATCTGGGATATTCCTTTACCAAGGCAGGAGGACATCTTGGATATTCCTCCCCAAAGCAGGAGGTACATCTGGATATTCCCCCACCCAAATCAGGAGGTACATCTTGGATATTCCTCCACCAAGGTAGGAGGGCCCATCTGGGAATTCCTTTACCAAGGCAGGGGGACATCTTGGATTTTCCCTCCACCAAAGCAGGAGGTACATCTGGGATATTCCTCCATCAAAGCAGGAGGTACATCTTGGATATTCCTCCACCAAGGTAGGAGGGACATCTGGGATATTCCTTTACCAAGGCAGGAGGGACATCTTGGATATTCCTCCACCAAAGCAGGAGGTACATCTGGGATATTCCTCCATCAAAGCAGGAGGTACATCTTGGATATTCCTCCACCAAGGTAGGAGGGACATCTGGGATATTCCTTTACCAAGGCAGGAGGGACATCTTGGATATTCCTCCACCAAAGCAGGAGGTACATCTGGGATATTCCTCCATCAAAGCAGGAGGTACATCTTGGATATTCCTCCACCAAGGTAGGAGGGACATCTGGGATATTCCTTTACCAAGGCAGGAGGGACATCTTGGATATTCCTCCACCAAAGCAGGAGGGATATTCCTCTGTCAAAACAGGAGGGACATCTGAGATATTTCTCCACCAATTTAGGGGGGACATCTAGGATAATCCTTCACCAATGCAGGAGATACATCTGGGATATTCCTCCACAACTGAAACCTGAAAGTTGCCATATGATTGATTTGCCAACTGCAAAAATTTAAAACACTGTTTTCCCACTGTTAGATTTTGTCAGGTATGTGAATATTTTAACCAATGTTTTCATACTGTATAGATTTTGTAATTTTTCTTCAGGTTCCAGTTTACAACATGTTGATGTCTCATATAACCAGTTAGGATGTGTTGGTGTAGAGCTGTTCCTGAAATGTCAGAACCCAATGCAGATACTCTCCCTGGATTTGTCCTCAACCATCTCAGACCATAGATCATCACAGGTGTACAGACATATCTACAATTTTGCTTCCCAGGTAGGTGATACAGCATGACCTCAGGTTCATCATACAGTGCTATCTCAAATACATTGTACAGTGCAGCCTCGGGTATGTTATACTGTGCCACCTCAGGTAAGTTGTACAGTGCCAGCTCAGGTACATGATATTATACCACCTCACAGGAGCCACCTTTGTGCTGAGTTTTATTAAACAGTTTTAAGAAGACTAGGACAGAGAAAATTTGTTACATTTTGAAATCGAATCCTGAACGTTGATGAAAACGCAGCCAATTAATGCATGGAAAAGTGGAATACAGTTTATTTTTTCTAAATGGTTAGTTACTTCAGAACCTGCTGATGGAACTGATTATCTGAAACCGAGTAGTTATATTATCATACTCAGCTCAAGTGAATTCTTACCAGAAATAATCAAGCATGTATCGTAATTATATTTTAACAGGATGGTTGTACATTACAAGACATGAAGCTATGTCAGTGTAACCTTGGTACAGAAGATGTTGATTTTCTTGTAAGGTAAAGTCATTTGTCTGCTAATTTATGTTGTTATGTCCAACACGAAGGTCTAATCATTTTAGGAGAGACTCTGCAGTCCAGCTATAAAATTACTTGAAATTACTAACTTGCCCCACACCGTAGAGATTTGAAACCTTGCTTGGTATTCAGAATTCTTAAAGTGAAGAAGTCACGTAGCTGGCTTGCAGGTGTTCAGGGCTCTGCTTGGTGCTCCATGCCCAAAATGATATGCAGAAATGAAGTTTAGAGCTTAACCACCACTTCAGCTGAAAAGTTGCCTATGACGTAATAATGTCATAGTGATGCGAACCCCGAGCATCTTATACTTCCCTCTTAAGCAAACAAAGATCATATAGACTCCGTGTAGGACATGAAACTTGTTTATGTAGATCTATCGGTTATTTCATCGATTGGCATAGAATTAATCACATATAAATAAATTGACTCAAAGTAGGTATAGCATGGGCTTTTCCAGCTTAACCTGATGTACAAACAATACAGTTGAAAATCTTGCTTTAACAGTAACGTGCCTTCACACTGTTTCTACCCATTAGAAAAGAAATTTTAAACAAATTTGGACTTCATATATATGATTAAGCTATATGTATATGAAAAAAGTTCTTTTTCTTATGGAACAATCTGAAAATGATAAAGGTAGATTCTATTAAAAGTTGACAAAAAGAGATTTTTTGAAATTTTAAGCTTAGCATTCATGTTTCGTTAGGGCAAGTGAAAATTTATGGTTTGTTTTTTGGGTTTGACATATTGCAGGTTACCAGCTGTTTACCAAGCATTTTCAGGAAACTGGACTTATCTGAGAACCCAAAATTGGCCAATCACATTTTACAGCAACTTTTCCAGTCATCGGCTTGTGACACCTCCAATCTGGAAGAGATTGTAGCCAATGACTGTGGCATTCCAGTCACCCTTATCTGTAGATTTTGGATGCAATTTACAGAGAAAAATTGCCAGTGTACCGATAAGACTGCTGGAATTTACCTGCTTTAAACTGGGGAAACTTGACATTGAAAGTTTGACACAAGTATGGAAAGACAGATTTGAGGAGTTCGGACAGAACCTGCAATGAATATCGCGTAAATTGTCAGTTTTCTGATAGATGATAGTGGAAGTCCCTTTCCCGTTGGCTCAGTAGCCAAAGCGCAACACAACCAGTTTAAGAGATCTCGAGGTGGTTTTGAGTGAGCGAATGTTCTGCCCGGAAAGATTGACATTATGTCTTAAAGTCATTTATCCCCCATCTCTGGTTTTTTATGGGGAAGTTGCCATGACTTATGGAGAACTGGTCAGTAATGGTACAAAGTCTGGGATCAGTGGTTAGTTTAACTGACCACCATTTAGTTACTGAAAACCCGTTAAGAAGGCATAATGGTACTAGGCAACCAAATATGCTAGTTAAAGGATTTAGTAAAAGACATTTTACTAAATTTTGTTGCAATATACCAGATTGTACATATCACTTTTATACAGTCATTTTAGAAATACATATGATGAATGGAATGGCATCTTGTGTCCGCCAACATTTTCTATTTCCAAATTTTAAATCGGAATGAGAAAGTATGCTAGCTACTGCTTACATCTTCACAGGATTACCTAGTAATAGTACATGAAGATCCCTATTATTTTGAATGTCAGCGGCTGAAAGGTCAAAGTCATAAGGACCCAACTAATTTCGTTTTTCTCTTTAGATTCCTTTTACAGTTTAATGAAATAGAACTGTATCTTTAATGTTTGTTTTAGGTAATATACATTGATATCTTTGCAGAAATTATGTTTTTGAAACAATTCCGATTATTTGAAATTGGGCTTCTGTCACATTCAAGTAAGTTCCATATCAGTGAAAATAAAAATTTTATGTTCAGCTCTTTGAAAAAGCGAAAACCAATCAATTTGGCTGTTATATTCCAGTTTTTTCCTTGTAAAACATAAAATGAATTATGATTTACATGATAGTTGTTCTTGATTCAGTTTTGCATGAAATTGTATATAATATCAATTGTAAAAATACTGTAAAAGCATACTATCTAAATTTGTGTTAACTTCAAGATTGACATTGCGTCACAGTAAAAAGTAACATTTATATATTAAACTTGTTTGTGGTTTTCAGAAATGTAACTCCCGTTCTGTTACCAAATTAGAAATTATATTCACGAAAGTTATGTATTAATGCATTGGATTATCTTCCTTTTGATTTTACATTTACATTAAAGGTATCATGATATTTTTTCCTATTCTTGGGTTTTCCCTGACAATTAATTAAGAAGCAAAAAGACTTGTTACATAAGGTTAGAAGCTGACACAAATGTATTGAAAAATTTTGTAATTATCCTCCTTGAATATGAAATTATTTAGGAAGCTGAGTATTTCTTTTCTGTCAGTATAATTTCTAGTTTTACATTGATAATGTTGGGACATTTCAACAATCGAAGGAAAATGCAAGTGTTTAAAATTTTGTCTGGCTTTTGAATTCATTTATTGTTTTTCCAATTTGTTTTTGTAAGGCAACCAAGGTAGCCAAAAGGAGATAATGAATATTTTGCACTCCTGCATTTCTAATGAATTTAGCTAAATACATAGCTGTTAATGCAAGTTTTTATCACTAAAATACAATAGATCAGGTAATTATGTCTCCCACCACACAGTGGTGTGGGAGACATATTGATTTACTCCAGTCTGTCTGTGTGTCCGTGTGTCTGTGTGTGTGTCTGTCACAAAGCTTGTCCGCACTCTAAATCGAAAAATTTCTCATCCGATTTTCACCAAACTTGAACAAAATGTGTTGGGCCATAAGACCTTGGGCCCAAATTCAATAACTAGCCAAATCGGTCCAGGGCGTCTTGGAGGTTATGGCCCTTGAATTACCAAAAAAACGGTCTTTTTACTCTTGTCCGCACTCCAATTCGAATATTTCTCATCCAAAACTTCACCAAACTTAAACAAATGTTTTTGACCATGAGACTCGGCCAAGTTCGATAAATAGCCAAATCGGTCTAGGGATTTTTGGAGTTAGGCCCTTGAATTATCGAAAAATTTGGCCTTTTTATCATGTCCGCACTCTTAATCAAACATTTCTCATCCGTCTTTTACCAAACTTCAACAAATGTGTTTTTACCATGAGACCTCGCGAAGTTCGATAACTAGCCAAATCGGTCTAGGCATTTTGGAGTTACGGCCCTTGAATTATCAAAAAAATTAGCCTTTTTACTCATGTCCGCACTCTTTATCAACATTTCTCATCCGTCTTCACCAAACTTTTAACAAAATGTGTTTGACCATAGAAACCCCGGCCAAGTTGGATAACTAGCCAAAAACGGTCCAGGCATTTTGGAGTTACGCCCTTGAAATTTTCGAAAAATCAGCCTTTTTTCTCTTGTCCGCACTCTTAAGTCGAACATTTCTCATCCGATCTTCACCAAAAAAAACAAATATGTTTGACCATCAGACCTCGACCATTTTCGATAACTAGCCAAATCAGTCCCCGCATTTTTTTGAGTTACGGCCCTTGAATTACCGAAAAAAAACGGGCTGTTTTTCTCTTGTCCGCTCTCTAAAGTCGAACATTTCTCATCCGATCTTCACCAAACTTGAACAAAATGTGTTTGGCCCAAAAGACTTACCCAAGTTCATAACTAGCCAGATCCGCCCAGGCACTTTTGATTTTGGCCCTTGAATTACTGATTGGATTCCACTCATCCAGACCATTAATTGGATCCACTCGTCTAAACATCTAGAGAAACTAAAAATTTTCATAGGGCAGTTTGTGGGAGACATGGCCTTTTCTCAAAAGCATCTCTAGTTTATATTGTTTCCCTTTGCCAAAGTAAGTTTATCAACCTGTCATCGATCATTTTATTTTCAAAAATTGGGGGCCATCTGCCTATATAAATCCCACATACGCCTTTATACTTTAGATAGAATTACTCTGTTTTGGTTGAGCAACTTGAATAAGAAAATCAAATTTTAAAAGCACCACCTGTATAAATCCAACTTGTATTAGGTGCTGAGTGAACACAGATAAGTGTAAACCAACAAATTGTTGCTTAATCAAAATCTCATTAACCACCTTTAAGGAGGTAGATTACCTTGTTACAAGGGTAAATTCAAATTAGTTGAACTGCAGCAATTTTTTGTATTTCGTGTAATTTAGTGTTTTAACTGCTACAATCTCAGTTTCGTTTATCTCTGTCCCTTCAAGTACAATTTTTATCCATGTTTGAAGTACATGACTCTACAAAGGTATTTCATATTGAAAGAAGAAGGAAAATACGGATATTTAACACTTCAGTGTATTTTGGTTTCATTGTTATCCGTAGAAATCTGCATAATTGATAATTTTACTAGTATGCGCGTTAGCTTTGTAATATAAGCTTAAAATGTATATGTCGCAGGACTCGTGTTTCCATGGTAATGCATTTTCTCTCATTTTCAAACAACTATGTAAGACGGCTTCAGTGCCATTCTGTTAATAACCAACATGGAATATCTGGGTAATATTATTAGTAAAATACCAATCACTTTACATGGTACCCTATTTTTAGCTCACCTGAGCTTTTTAGCTCACCTGTCACATAGTGACAAGGTGAGCTTTTGTGATCACGCAGTGTCCGTCGTCCGTCCGTCCGTCCGTGCGTAAACTTTTCCTTGTGACATCTCTAGAGGTCACATTTTTTGTGGAATCTTTATGAAAGTTGGTCAGAATGTTCATCTTGATGATATCTAGGTCAAGTTCGAAACTGGGTCACGTGCCTTCAAAAACTAGGTCAGTAGGTCTAAAAATAGAAAAACCTTGTGACCTCTCTAGAGGCCATATATTTCACAAGATCTTCATGAAAATTGGTCAGAATGTTCTCCTTGATGATATCTAGGTCAAGTTCGAAACTGGGTCACGTGGGGTCAAAAACTAGGTCAGTAGGTCTAAAAATAGAAAAACCTTGTGACCTCTCAAGAGGCCATATTTTTCATGAGATCTTCATGAGTATTGGTCAGAATGTTCACCTTGATGATATCTAGGTCAAGTTCGAAACTGGGTCACGTGGGGTCAAAAACTAGGTCATTAGGTCTAAAAATAGAAAAACCTTGTGACCTCTCTAGAGGCCATATTTCTCAATGGATCTTCATGAAAATTGGTCAGAATGTTCACCTTGATAATATCTAGGTCAAATTCGAAACTGGGTCACGTGGGTTAAAAACTAGGTCAGTAGATCTAAAAATAGAAAAACCTTGTGACCTCTCTAGAGGCCATATTTTTCATGAGATCTTCATGAATATTGGTCAGAATGTTCATCTTGATGATATCTAGGTCAAGTTCGAAACTGGGTCACGTGCCTTCAAAAACTAGGTCAGTAGGTCTAAAAATAGAAAAACCTTGTGACCTCTCTAGAGGCCATATTTCTCAATGGATCTTCATGAAAATTGGTCAGAATGTTCATGTTGATGATATCTAGGTCAAGTTCGAAACTGGGTCACGTGGGGTCAAAAACTAGGTCAGTAGGTCTAAAAATAGAAAAACCTTGTGACCTCTCTAGAGGCCATATTTCTCAATGGATCTTCAAGAAAATTGGTGCGAATGTTCAGCTTGATGATATCTAGGTCAGGTTTGTAACTGGGTCATGTGCGGTCAAAAACTAGGTCAGTAGGTCTAAAAATAGAAAAACCTTGTGAGCTCTCTAGAGGCCATATTTTTCACGAGATCTTCATGACAATTGGTGAGAATGTTCATCTTGATGATATCTAGGTCAAATTTAAAAGTGGGTCACGTGCCTTCAAAAACTAGGTCATTAGGTCAAATAATAGAAAAACCTTGTGACCTCTCTAGAGGCCATATTTTTCAATGGATCTTCATGAAAATTGGTCAGAATTCTTATCTTGATGATATCTAGGTCACATGTGCTCAAAAACTAGGTCAATATGTCAAATAATAGAAATAACGACGTCATACTCAGTTCAACACTGGGTCATGTGGGGATAGGTGAGCGATTCAGGACCATCATGGTCCTCTTGTTTCTGATCGCTTGATGTCTGTCGCCATCAACATTTAGCTTGTGTACGCAATAGAGGCTGTATTTTTCAACTGATCTTCATGAAATTTGGTCAGAATGATTACCTTGATGAAATCTAGGCCAGTTTCGAAAATGGGTCATCGGGGGTCAAAAACTAGGTCACTAGGTCAAATCAAGGAAACACCTTGTGTATGCGATAGAGACTGTATTTTTCAATTGATCTTCATGAATTTTTGTCATAATGATAAGCTTGATGAAATCTAGGCCAAGTTTGAAAATGGGTCATTGGGGGTCAAAAACTAGGTCACTAGGTCAAATCAAGGAAAAACCTTGTGTATGCGATAGAGGCTGTATTTTTTAATTGATCTTCATGAATTTTGGTCAGAATGATTACTTTGATGAAATCTAGGCCGAGTTTGAAAATGGGTCATCTAGGGTCAAAAACTAGGTCACTAGATCAAATCAAGGAAAAACCTTGTGTATGCGCTAGAGGCAGTATTTTTCAATTGATCTTCATGAATTTTGGTCAGAATGATTACTTTGATGAAACCAAGGCTGAGTTCGAAAATGGGTCATCTGGGGTCAAAAACTAGGTCACTAGGTCAAATCAAAGAAAAACCTTGTGTATGCGATAGCGGCTGTATTTTTCAGCTGATCTTCATGAAATTTGATCAGAATGATTACCTTGATAAAATCTAGGCCAAATTCGAAAATGGGTCATCTGGGGTCAAAAACTAGGCCAGTAGGCCAAATCAAAGAAAAGCCTTGTGTATGCAGTAGAGGCTGTATTTTTCAATTGATCTTCATGAAATTTGGTCAGAATGATTGCCTTGATGAAATCTAGGCCAGTTACAAATATGGGTCACCTGGGGTCAAAAACTAGGACACTAGGTCAAATCAAAGAAAAACCTTGTGTATGCAATAGGGGCTGCATTTTACACCGGATCTTCATGAAATTTGATCAAAATGTTTGTCTGGATGAAATCTAGGTCGAATTTGAATATGTTTCATCTAGGGTCAAAAACTAGGTCACCCGGTCAAATTAAAGAAAAACCTTGTGTACGCAATAGGGGCTGCATTTTACACTGGATATACATAAAATTTAGTCAGAATGATTGCCTTAATGAAATCTAGGTCAAGTTAGAATATGGGTCATCTGTGGTTAAAAACTAGGTCACTAGGTCAAATCAAAGAAAAACCTTGTGTATGCGATAGAGACTGTATTTTTCAATTGATCTTCATGAAATTTGGTCAGAATGATAGCCTTGATGAAAATAAAGGTCAGTTTTGAATACGGGTCATCTGGGATCAAAAACAAGGTCGCTAGGACAAATCAAAGATAAAGGTTTCGTATGCAATAGAGGCTGTATTTTTCAATTGAGGTTCATGAAATTTAGTCAGAATGATTGCCTTGATCAAATCTAGGTTAAGTTCGAATGTAGGTTACCTTGGCTTAAAATCAGGTCACTATGTTAAATTGAAGAAAATACTTGTTTACATTTCAAGAGACCACATTTTTGGTCCAATCTTAATGAAAATTGTGAGAATATTTGTTTCCATGAAATCACTATGTCAAACATGTTTACACTGTTATGGTGTGTTTCTCAGGTGAGCGACCTAGGGCCATCTTGGCCCTCTTGTTTAAAGTATCTTATATCTTGCTTTTTATCATAATTTCTTAAAAAAATATTGAATAAGATTATCTTTCGTGTTAATTTAGCTTTAAAGCATCTTATTACTAACGTAAGTAATATTTTCGTGTTATTTGCATTTTTTAAAACAAATTTCAAAGCTTACAATACTTACAGCAGTACCCTGCGTCTGACATTTTTATGGAAAATCGTTCTGAATGCTGCTCTCATTCTCATTGATACTGTTGAAATGCAAATAAAAAGCCAAAGCTGTGTCCCTTAAATAGACCAGTGTCAAAGCTTTTGAATTTTACATTTAGATTTACAGATCACTGGCTTCGTTTCCATGGTAACATCAATTTAAATCAAGAAACCACAATTTTCTACTGAAAATTGAACAATTTCAGAGCTTAGTTTTAGTACATAAGTAATAAATTATCAACGGAAACTGAAAAATAGGTATTACAAATCAAACAGCCCGATTTTTATTTGAAAATGTTCATAATAAGTAACATTTCATCAAACTATATTCCTAATAACATCAGTTACCATCATCCATTTTCTTACATTCTGCATAAAATTTCATTATAACTACATAAAAGAAGCAAAATATTGATCATTATTCAAAGCGAAAGACTCATAAAAAATATTTCAGCAAATATTGCCTGTTTAAAAATAGTTCAGATAAAGAAAATGCACAGAATTACGTATTTTCAAAACAAAAGCTATTAATTTTGCGTGGTAACTGACACGTAACGTCATGACTCATTTTAAGGCAACAATGTTTTGAAGCGTTTCTGCGGCAATTTATTCATCATTTCTGCATTACGATATTAAACCATGAAGCATCAGATCGGAGACAGATTCATGATTTTTTTCAGAAGAATGGATATACAAACACATTTTGTTTGTCGTAGTCATCGTAAATCGTCATGTTAGCTTCCGGTTGGGCATGCGCACATACAAATATTAAGGTAACCTACCTCCTTAAGACAAATGAAGGAATAAATTATAGCGTCATAGATTATGTGATTTAGGCTCTGACATTTGTTATATTCAATTGCACCTTATTATTAAAAATAACGATGAATAAATTATCTGAACGGTAAAATGCTTTGTTTTTAAGCTATAGTTTGCAACATATTCCTTACATAAGATACCGTATGATATATATATATATATATATATATATATATATATATATATGTCACTCTTGTATTTATTGCCACTTAATATGAACTTAGGTGCTACCTAGAAGGCAGAGCTCCCTTGAAAAATCACCAGTGCCCCTTGAAAATTAAAGGAGTGCTGCTGGAATTATATGGAATAATGGATCCGTTTTAGGAAGTTTATGTTCTTTAAGATTTATTAAAATTTTAAGAATTAATGATAATTCATGATTTCTGAATGAATATCTTAGAATGCGTGAAGATTAAATCTTGACATGCGAAAACTCTACAAATACGCTATATACGAACTAAACTACGAAGTAACGGTTCTTTTTAGAAGGAAGAATGTGTCCAACTTTAAGGCCAAAATACTGCTATGATAGACCTCTGGTATGGGAGAATGAAAATCATTTACATGTACTAAGCTTGTTTAAAAACCAAAAGACTAGCCATCTTTAAAAGTTAATAATGAGAATTTTACGCAGAGAAAATCACTTTTTTTGCCGAAATTCTCGAAAACTACTGTTTTATTTACTGAACTGCTAAGTTAACAGTCTATGCCATTTTAATGGTTAATCTTTTAGCACTACTGGAATAGGAATGGTAGTAGGAGCCTTTTTGATGTTTATTGATAATTCATAGCTTCTCGTGAGGATCGAACTCCCGACCTTCAGTCTTCAACGCGACCTCACTAACCACTGCACCAATGTGAAAGTATAACGTCATTAACACAAATATAAGTATATAAGGATCTTACATGCCTGCCTGTGTAAGACGGGGTTTTCCCTACCCGAGGGACAGTGTGGAATGGAAAACCGAGCGTTAGCGAGGTTTTTTATCCGTGCTGTCCCGAGGGTAGGGAAAACAGCTGTCTTACACAGGCAGACATGTTAGATCATTTTTCTTGCCTATCATGTGCAAAATAGATCGTGGAGACAAATAGGTTTGGGTATTTCCTGACATTATTTATAAAGTTTATGACGTCACAATGGTACCAGTACTATGTGACGTCACCTTAGTGCACGCTATTTTAGACAAGGTTTTTCCCTAGGGAAAGACAGGAATTTCTTGCATACCAGACGGGGATTTCCGGTATTTTTACCGGTGCTGGAAAAATCCATCTTACACCCCGGGGTGTAAGATGACTCTCGTGCTTTAAATGACGTATTACGAACTACATATATGTAGAAGATTTATGTAGTTATTTATATTTTATTGCGAAAAAGGGAATAAAAATCCTATACCTTGACAGTTCCTCTTTGTTTCTTATAGTATATTTCTCGATTCAAAACACGTTATTTTATCAAAAATTCATAACGTTACGCTGCAACTGATAAAACAAAACCGGAACTAAACATTGTTATTTGTCTTTGAAACGTAATGACGTCTTTCCTGTTTATGGACGTTGGTTTCCCGCGCTTTGTTTAAATACGCTGCTATAAGAAATAGTTCTGAAAAGAAAGCCGTTCGACTGACTTCATTTTTAGCTCACCTGTCACAAAGTGACAAGGTGAGCTTTTGTGATCGCGCGGTGTCCGTCGTCCGTCGTCCGTCCGTCCGTCAGTCCGTGCGTCCGTCCGTAAACTTTTGCTTGTGACCACTCTAGAGGTCACATTTTTCATGGGATCTTTATGAAAATTGGCCAGAATGTTCATCTTGATGATATCTAGGTCAAGTTCGAAACTGGGTCACTTGCGGTCAAAAACTAGGTCAGTAGGTCTAAAAATAGAAAAACCTTGTGACCACTCTAGAGGTCACATTTTTCATGGGATCTTCATGAAAGTTAATCAGAATGTTCATCTTGATGATATCTAGGTCAAGTTTGAAACTGGGTCACGTGCGGTCAAAAACTAGGTCTAAAAATAGAAAAACCTTGTGACCACTCTAGAGGTCACATTTTTCATGGGATCTTTATGAAAGTTGGTCAGAATGTTCATCTTGATGATATCTAGGTCAAGTTCGAAACTGGGTCACGTGCCATCAAAAACTAGGTCAGTAGGTCTAAAAATAGAAAAACCTTGTGACCTCTCTAGAGGCCATATATTTCACAAGATCTTCATGAAAATTAGTCAGAACGTTCACCTTGATGATATCTAGGTCAAGTTCGAAACTCAGTCACATGCCATCAAAAACTAGGTCAGTAGGTCAAATAATAGAAAAACCTTGTGACCTCTCTAAAGGCCATATTTTTCATGGGATCTGTATGAAAGTTGGTCAGAATGTTCATCTTGATGATGTCTAGAACAAGTTCGAAACTGGGTCACGTGCTATCAAAAACTAGGTCAGTAGGTCTAAAAATAGAAAAACCTTGTGACCTCTCTAGAGGCCATATATTTCATGACATCTTCATGAAAATTGGTCAGAACGTTCACCTTGATGATATCTAGGTCAGATTCGAAAGTGGGTCACGTGCCTTCAAAAACTAAGTCAGTAGGTCAAATAATAGAAAAACCTTGTGAGCTCTCTAGAGGCCATATTTTTCATGGGATCTGTATGAAAGTTAATCTGAATGTTCATCTTGATGATATCTAGGCCAAGTTCGAAAGTGGGTCACGTGCCATCAAAAACTAGGTCAGTAGGTCAAATAATAGAAAAACCTTGTGACCTCTCTAGAGGCCATACTTGTGAATGGATCTCCATAAAAATTGGTCAGAATGTTCACCTTGATGATATCTAGGTCAAGTTTGAAACTGGGTCACGTGCCATAAAAAACTAGGTCAGTAGGTCAAATAATAAAAAACCTTGTGACATCTCTAGAGGCCATACTTTTCATGGGATCTGTATGAAAGTTGGTCTGAATGTTAATCTTGATGATATCTAGGTCAGGTTTGAAACTGAGTCAACTGTGGTCAAAAACTAGGTCAGTAGGTCTAAAATTATTAAAATCTTTTGACCTCTCTAGAGGCCATATTTTTCAATGGATCTTCATGAAAATTGATCTGAATGTTCACCTTGATGATATCTAGGTCAGTTTCGAAACTGGGTCATGTGCGGTCAAAAACTAGGCCAGTAGGTATAAAAATAGAAAAACCTTGTGACCTCTCTAGAGGCCATATTTTTCATGAGATCTTCATGAAAATTAGTGAGAATGTTCACCTTGATGATATCTAGGTAAAGTTTGAAACAGGGTCACGTACCTTCGAAAACTAGGTCAATAGGTCAAATAATAGAAAAACCTAGAGACCATATTTTTCAATGAATCTTCATGAAAATTGGTCAGAATTTTTATCTTGATAATATCTAGGTCAAGTTCAAAACTGGGTCACATGAGCTCAAAAACTAGGTCAGCATATCAAATAATAGAAAAAACGACGTCATACTCAAAACTGGGTCATGTGGGAAGAGGTGAGCGATTCAGGACCATCATGGTCCTCTTGTTATTATTATATCTTGATATCGGTATGCAAGAAAAAGATTCTGTCACTGGTTATAGGTGCAGATGGGAATATCCGGCTCTCGGGTAACTGTTTAGGCGGTAACTCGGTAGGAACCTCGTTACCGCCTAAACAGTTACCCTCGAGGCCGGAAATTCCCATCTGCACCTACAACCAGTGAAAGAATCTTATAATCTATCCCCGGCGCGTGCTCGGATAAATGTATACTTTCACCGCTGGGTAGGCAAGAATATATAGAGGATATTTGTTTGTTTTGACTGAATATGGAATATATCTCACTGAGAAGTGAGAAAATTTCAAATATTTTCACGAGCGCGTAGCGCGAGTGAAAATGTGAAAACTTTCTCACTTCGAGGTGAGATATATTCCATATTCACGAAAAACAAACAAATTTTCTTTTTATTTTATGCTCAATTACGTTGAGAAATGCATTTTGCAACTGTTTTAATCTCAGCGCGGGAAACAGACGCGCGTAAACAGACATGACGTCAGACGTGCTGTGACGTTATAAAGACGCATTCAACATAAAGTTCCATTTTGTTTTATATTTTGCTGCATAACGGTATGAAATTCTCTTTAAGCAAAATAATTTGAATCGAGAAATATATTATAAAGAACAAAGTGCGACTATAATTTTCATCCTGTTTTAAGCAAATAATTTAAAATTCATACACAATGTATGAGGGGGCGGAGCTCATATCTCTCACAGTGTGAAAATATAGATTTCATATTTTCACAGTGTGAGCGATGAGATATGAAAATATTTAACTGATAGAATACAGTATTTCATTAGTTAGCATAAAATAAATAATACATTTCAGTTATAGCAGCGTGACGAAAATCGTTTCGCATTGAAAATATTGTATTTTACCCTTTTTTCTTCGTAGAAAATGTATTTAGCACTAAATTCTTATTATCAGGCGCTCATTTACATTTTTATTCAACGTTCAAAGCAGTAAGCGAAACGCTTTTGTCAACCGTAAACAGCAAGCGTCTATTGACGTCTTACTTCTAATTACTATGAGGTTACATTCTACCAATTCAATTTCTTATTTATTTCATATTAATAACAAAACATTCAGACCTCATTTTCAGCACTTTACAGCATTTCAATGATATGAAAACCATATATGGTCATTTAGTATAACATGTCTTCTTATCAAAAATAGAAAAATATTGACATGTTATGTTGTATATAAGAAAAATAATCTGTTCTGACAAACATCACCTTCAAAAAATGCCCCCATGAAAACAGCCGTTTAGCAATTACGCGTAGGTAGACATTTTTCGCAAAGAATAAAACTTAATCCAAGAAATTTACAATGAAAATGGTCTAGATCTATTCTCAATACTATAAGCAATAAACATAAGCCAAAAATTTAACTGTCACCTTCTCATGTCACTCATTATACCAGATTTCATCCATAGCATGGAACTACATTTTGGACTACTTCACATGTAACACTGAGTAGTCACTTCCGGTTTGGTGTAATCCGTCCTATGAGCATTTGCGTACTGGAAGAAGCCCGAACAACACCGACTCCAAAAACTTACCACGAATTTTTAACTCGATAGTAATTCTATACACAGTTTTATTCATTTTCTTTTTCACACGTCTAAACGTAATGCGACGCTGTCGGCGCCGCTTTGCGGCGCCGGTAGCTCTGCTATTAATTAACATTTTGGAGTCCAACAAGTGCAAAAAAACACGCTAGTAATACAAGAAATATATAGGAACTGCATCTGCGACTTTTAGCAGAGTTCAGGTAAAATGCCAGCTTTCTCACGTTTTAATATAACCCTCGACTTATCAGCGAAGTCGACTGATGGTTGAACATTTACAGGTAAGAATGAAGTCGTCTCAAAACTTGACATTTAAAAGTGACTAGTACAAACCTGTTATGATACCAGTTTTATTGAGTGAACAACGCAACAATATTTCAAACAGAAATGTATTTGAAAAGGTTTGGAGAATTTAGTAATTTTTTGTAGCAAGCTCTTTGTAAAAAAAAAAGGGGGCGGGGGCAGTGAATAGTGAGCCGTTGTGGTGGATCTGTAATGACAGACAGTAGTAAACCGTCTTGTTTGTTTATCCCCCCACCAAAGGTGAAGGGGATATTAGAAATGCTCTCCGTCCGTGCGTCCGTTTGTCCGTCCGTCCGTCCGCAACGATATTTGTCCGGAACATAACTCCAAAAGTACTTGAGGGATTTTCTTCAAACTTCATACACTGATAGAACACATTGGGAAGAAGTGCAGTGTGCAAGAACAATAACTCTGCCTTGCCCATTTTTTGAGTTATTCCCCTTTATCTTATTTTCTTAAAAAAATTTGTCCGGAGCATAACTCCAAAAGTACTGGAGGGATTTTCTTCAAACTTCATACACTGATAGAACACATTGGGAGGAAGTGCAGTGTGCAAGAACAATAACTCTACCTTGCCTATTTTTTGAGTTATTCCCCTTTATCATATTTTCTTAAAACATTTTGTCCGGAGCATAACCCCAAAAGTACTGAAGGGATTTTCTTCAAACTTCATACACTGATAGAACACATTGGGAGGAAGTGCAGTGTGCAAGAACAATAACTCTACCTTGCCTATTTTTTGAGTTATTCCCCTTTATCATATTTTCTTAAAGAAATTTGTCCGGAGCATATCTTCTTCATGCATGGAGGGATTTTGATATATCTTGGCACAAATGTTTACCACCACGATGCGGAGTGTCATACGCAAGAACTAGGTCCCTAGGTCTAAGGTCAAGGTCACACTTAGAGGTCAAAGGATACAAGAATAAAAACCTTGTCTGGAGCATTTCTTATTCATGCAATGAGGGATTTTGATATAACTTGGCACAAATGTTTACCACCACGAGACGGAGTGTCATGCGCAAGATCCAGGTCACTAGGCCTAAGGTCAAGGTCACACTTAGAGGCCAAAGGTCAGATACAAGAATGACTTTGTCCGAAGCATTTCTTCTTCATGCATGGAAGGATTTTGATGTAACTTGGCACAATTATACACCATCATGAGACGAAGTGTCATGCGCAGTTCCCTTCTTTAGAATTACTTCCCTTTGTTGTTACTTTAAATAGCTTTTATTGTAACTTTTTCATTACTAGTCGTAGGGAAAAATCGAGACCACTCTTCTGTAGTACAACAAACATGCTAAATCCAATTTTGAGGTGTATTTTGACCAGTCTCTTCCTGATAAAGATTTTTGTGTGGACTTGCATTTTTTTTTTTTTTTTTTTAAAGAATTACTTCCCTTAGTTGTTACTATAAATAACTTATATTGTAACATTTTTATAATTGACCCTAGGGAAAAAACAAGACCACTTTTCTGTGGTACAGCATAGATGTTACTCTCCAGTTTTAGGTGTATTTTATTAATTTTATTATATATAAGGTATCTCTACCTAGTAAGGAGTTTTTTTGTGGACTTTAAAAAACAAAAGACTTGCAGTGATTACTAAACAACCACAAAATTAGCATTCCATTTGCAAATACAGCTGCTAGAGTAAAGAAATTTGCTTTGACGGGCATATATTGTGACATTCTGGCACTCTTGTTCCCTGTTAGCTTTCCATTCCTTCTTTTTACAGTAGCCATATAGAAAAACATCATAGTTATACTCTTCATGAAAATTAATAAAATTTAGCAGTAAACCACCTCACTACTGACTTATTCTTTCTTCCACATCTTAAAACCCCTGATGCGGACCACATCCTTCAATTATGATATGCCCGGTGGGGGGATTAGCCATGTCTGACATGGCTCTTGTTCCACATGGTATTGACTATGGAGTATAGGAAGGAATTAATTTTATTTTCGAACGAACGAAGAGAGGGAGAAATTGAAGAGGTATTTTACGTGAAATTATGTAGCCTCGTAGGTCAGTCTATTTCGGCATCTATGAAGAAGCACATTTGTTTTTTAACCAGAGAACGGTGAAATCGTATATGCAAAATACCAGTCCACTGCCTTAATGGTATTATCATAAGGTAACCGGGTGAAATTCTGTTTTGAAGGAACTTTGAAAATAGATATCTTCGTAATGTTCAACAGTAGAATTATTGTCTAATTATTAAGGTAAAGCAGTTGTCAACTGAAAAAATATACTTGTCAAAATCACAATAGCAATGATACACTGAAATTTGATTTTCTATCGCGCTGTTAAAAGTGGTGACTCCAGTAATATTTCGTAATGGGAATGTATAATATATTACTTATGAACGCACACTTAAAACTAGGTACAATTTCAAATACCAAAACGCAAGAAAAACCGATCGTTAGGTGTGATTCTTAAAACATCATTAACTTTTTTATAAAGAAAATCCATGTTATTCAAACAAACTGTTTCATGCATAATTCTTGCAACGCCATATATAGACTTTTGTTTCAACAAGAAAAATCCAAATAAACATTGAACTGATCCTTTACTTAGATGAAATTATCAGAAATAGCATAATAAATACTGAAATTAGTTTAGTAAGTTGTAAATTGAAAAACGTTAGTTGATTTACTAAACTCGGCTTGAAAATGACATCGTGCCTTAATTAAGGATCTATATCCTACTGGTTGCGATAAATATCATGACGTAGTGTTTAGAGAATCGGTAGTTCTGCAGAACCGTTTCCAGTTCACTAGACAGTTCTTCGACAGAACCCGTACCGGTTCTCTATCCACTTTTCTTACTCAAAAGAATTGAAGTTCTTCAATTAACTGCCATACATATCTGCCTTTGTCTTCTAACATATCTACAACTTCTTCAGCCATTTTGTGCTGTTTCGCATTCTCAATCTCGAACGACGAAATCTGTTCCATTGTCATTGACAAATACTCTCCCCAGCGGCGCACGAGTAACTCCGCGGTATATTGTATCAAAGTATTCATTTCCCTTTCTATCTCAGCACATCGGTTTGCTGTTCTCCATTCGTTTCCGCTCACTGATTTGCAAATCGTAGCTTCTTCAGTTTTAGTTTTGCGTTTTTCTCTGCCTCTGTTTGCTTGTTTCCTAAGGCGAGTTCTCGGGCTAGGAGTACTTTCGTTGTTAAGTTTGTCATCTTTAAAATCACTAGATGCCGCAGTCCTGTGGGTATATGACCCCTTTTTGTAACCTCTCGTGACCACTCTGCCACTTTTCTTTACAGAATCTCGATTTTCTGTTTTGTTATCTGCATGTGGCGTCGAAGTCAAGGACGTTCCAGACGGTCCAGGCAATTCATCAACGAATTTCACTTTCCTGATAATCGATGTTTTAGTTTTAGATTGTTCATCGTTAGAATCTCTCTTTGTATCTTGGTTTTCGTCTTTCGATTGGTCGGTCATTATATCTAAAGAAGTCATGTTTATCATTCGCTGAAACACTTGCTGTATGGAATCAGCGTTCAGTGAAAGTATGTCATCTTCAAGGTGGGAGTTGTCGTCTGAAGAGACATCTAGTTCTTGCGAGCTAAAATATAAACAGTACGACTTTTACAATATCATTAATGTGATATTTAAAAACAAGACCAATGAATACGAAACAAAATATCGTAAAGTTTTCGTAGTGTAATTTTGTGTGTAAACATCACTGGAGAGGAAGTAAAAGTTTAAAATGCTGAAATTACCCAGATCTAGCCAAAAATTAACAAAGAGACTTGTATTTGGAGACTTCAGATATCGTCAAGGTCAAAAGTCTAAACAATAAACTACCCGATTTGGAGGTTTTTATCGTAAAAAAATGTAAATGTTAGGGTATTATACGCTTACTTGTCTATATGCTGTTTGTAATCTTTTGAAGTATACACGTGGTCGGTGTGGATTTTGTGTAACAGTTCTGTAGCAGGAAACAACGAAGCTATTTCTGTTTTAGTGAATTCTTCAAACCCCAACTCGGCTTTTTTCGATGGACTGTCTTTCACACTGTTATTCACCACTCGCATTTTGATAATCTTTAGTATTTAGTCTATGAAAAATCGGGTTTGGCGCAGTTTAGGTTGAGACAAAACAAATAAAACGTAACTGACGTCAGATTAACGTTATTTTAACGCATTTACGTACATCTGGCGCCGCATTTAAACTGGCCGCTTCAGTATCATTATATTGTTTTAAATGTTTGTCTTTCAGGACAATTTGCTTACTTTAAACTGATAGATTTGTAGCATATAAGGGAGACTGGGGCTAGTTGGAACAGTGGACATGTAGGAACATTAGAAATATTGGTTTACCCCCAACTGATGCACATCACGGTTAAAAAGATACCACAGAAACACTTTTTGAATGTTGTTAATGCGTTTAAACACTATTCGTGTAAAATATAAGAGTTCTACTGACATGTGCAACAATCATCTTGTTCTATCTAGCCCCGGTTGCTCCGCTGTTTTGCTGTATATGAATAGAGTAGCTGTAGTTTAGTTGATGCAAAATATTTTAGTACTCTTAACCAAAAAAGCTTAATCCTTATCGCGTAGTGGTGGGGTGGGGGGTGTGGGTGAGGGTATGCGAGGGTACCTCACGGCAACAGTTTAGCAGAACAAAGAGAGCAAGTTGCGCGCGCGCGCGCACACACACACATACATGCATGCACAGGGCCATAAATGGGGAAGGGGCACAGCGGCTGCGTCCCCGAAACTCTGGCATGCAATCTTGAAATGTTATCAATTTGGTCAAATTGCATATTTTGTGGATATTTACAAAAAGATGACATTTTATCAAATACAAAATGTATATTAAATTAAAACTCTATCGAATGCCCCTACGTCAAATTGCACCATTTAAGTAAGCCTATATTAACTTGCTAGAGGCATATTCTGGACCCCATCCGTAGAAATGCCCACTCTCCCCATAAAAAAAGAAAAAAATCCTGGATCCGCCCCGAACACACACTTTCTTTTCAGAGTAAGGACATTTTTATCATATTTTATCATAGTCGTTTTCACCGTTTCCACAAAATGTTGGAAGGAGTAGCCTATAACAAGACCATAGGCGTTGCAGCATGGGGTCGGAGGGCCGCCCCCTACAACTTTGAGGGTGTAGATATGAACAGCATCACATGTTTTTGAAATGCCCCCAGATTGCACCATTATTCCGAAGAAGCATGCATCCGAGCCCCTCAATTCTAGAAGCCCTTGCTACGCCTCTGAAAGCCAGTCTGAGAGTGCACTTAGAATATTACATAGGCCTACTGTTGTTGATGTCTGCTATATAGACTAAGAGTGATATTTTTTTTGTCAGTAAGGAGGGACGGCCCCTTGACACCCACTAACTTTTAGATTACGCCAATGCAAGACTTGTGGTACCCAACATATGATTTCCCTGGTCCGTACATAATGCGTTAGAAATACGGCCGTGAACATGTTCACTGTTACACATGACCTGGTTGAACAGCTACTCATCTGATGACGTCATATTATTATGACGAAGATTGCCGCGAGAATACAAATGTCAAAACAAGTGCTACAGTTAGCGTAAAATGAACTGAAACAATTTGAAAAGATGGTGTTACTTTAAAGATAAGAGAGACTGACATAATATTCCAGAAATGCCGAAAAGCTTTATTTACACTGTGAGAGATTACAGAGAAGGGAATTATAACGGAGGGGACGGTAAATATTAAAAATATTGTTATTTATCTACTTCCGGTTTAAATTTGAACAAGTGCCCGTTATAAAATTTAAATTAATAGAACTCTGGCTAGCTAGCCTACAGTCCGCTTGTAGGAAACAAATGAACAAGTTGCAGAAGTACATGCACCACTCGCTATAACAAAAGGATGAATGCCAAGACCATTTTTAATAAACCACGA
>NW_026461921.1:0-5065 GCF_021730395.1 Mercenaria mercenaria
ATTCAGTTGGTTTGGGGGAAACAGTTAAAACTTTTTTTGTTTTTGATTCAAAATCAGCATTTAAAATTTCAAAAGGGAACTGCAAAAACCTTTTTGATTTAATTTTTTAAAAGGGACTTTTCTTCCCCCCTTTTGGCCCTTTTTTTTACCTTGGATACCCTTAATAGTAAAAGTTTGGTATGTGTTCATTTAAATTCTTTTTTTGTGAAAAATTTTTGTAGGGCCCTGATTTACAAAAATGTTTTTTTGTTGATCTTTTGGGTTTTTTTAAACATTAACTATTAAAGTCCTTTTTTCCAAAAAATAAAAATTGGACCCAAGTTCTTGAGGGCTTACAGTCACATATTTATTTTTATCATTTATTTTTTTCATTGGGAATTAAACAAAAATGTCACAGTGGTTTTTCGTATTTATATTTTGATATGTACAATGGAAAAATTCCCCTAGGTTCTTTTATATCCAAAAATATTAAATGATATTCATTTAAAACTTCAATTTTTTGGTATTTGATTTAATGTTTAAAAGGAAATTTTTAAATTTCCCTTTTAATCAAGATCGTTTTTAAGTTTTTTATTTTTGAAATTTTTTTTTAGGATTTTTTTTAACAGGAAAAATTTTTAAGCTTTAAAAAGGGCACCTTTTTAAAACATTTGGTTTTCACATTCTTTTTATTTATTAATTTCCCTTTCATTTAATTTTTTAATGGTTTTTGGTAATTCTAAATAAAAATTTAAGGCAAACCCAAAGGACTTTACTTATATTTATTTATATTTAAAGAGCATCAAATGATCTATTCTCCCCACTTCCTTCAGAAAATTTCCAAAATTAACCCCAATTTTTTAAATTTTTTATTTTATCAAAAGCTTATGTAAAAAGGGTTTTTTTTTTCGTTTGTGGTTTAAAATTTCTAAAGCCTTTGATTGAAAATAACTGAAATTTTTATTTTTGACAGTTTTTTTCCATTTTTTTCAAAAGTTATTTTTAAAAAAACCCTTTATTTTTTTACCTTTTAAAGTTTTTAAATTTGATTTAAGTATTCATAAGGGGTTGGGTTTTTAGTTAAATTTAAATTTATTCTTTGGATCTTGTCTTTTATGGGGAAATTTTTAAATTTTAAATTTCTTATAATATTTTTTTTGGAAACCCCAAATTTTCCCTCTATATTTTTATATTTTAAAAAAAAAATTTCAAGGGGGAAAAAAGAATTTTAAAAAAAAAATTAAAAAAATAATTTAAAAAAAAAATAAAAAAAAAATAAAAGGGTTTTAAAATTTTCTTAAGAAGGGAAAAAAAATATTTAAATTTTTATCTTTTTCCATTAACTTTTGATATTCCCCAAATTTTTTCTCGGTTTGGGCCCTTACCCAAAACATTTTTATTAACCCCGATTTTTACCAAATTTTTTTAGAGCCTTTTTTAAGTGGGTTCTAAAAAATTTTTTTTTTTCATTTGTATTTAAAAATCGGTTTTCAATAAAATTTTTAGGATTGTTTTTGATAATTATTTGGTCGGGACAATCCTTTAAACTTTTTGCATTTTCTTCTTTTTAGTTAAGGACAACCAATGGGGCCCCTTAAATAAAGGGTTTTTTTGAAGAAAGGACTATAACAAATTGTTTTTTTATCAATGGGAAAAGATTTTTTTTTATTCATCGCTAAATATTTGACAAGTTTTGGGGGAAAAAACATTTTTTTTTAAAAATTTTTTTATATGAATTTTTGTCTGGATTCATTATTTCTCCTAAAGTGCTAGATAATTTTTGGGATAACATTCTTTTTCTACCTTTTTATTAAAAACCCAATTTCTTTATATTAAAATACTTAAAAGGAAAAAAAAAACTTTTAAAAAAGCACCAATGAAATTATTTGATTTGGGAAAATTTTTTTATATTTTTATAACTTTTTAAAAAGATTTTTTAAAGCATTTTTTTTTAAATTGTTATCAACTGGTTTTAAAAAAAAAAATACCCTTTTTGAAAAATTTTGTGAAACCCTTTTTTCTGTAATTTGTGTATTTTTCTAAATAATCTAAAACCCAAATTTGTTTCCCTTTCCTTCGGGGTTTTTTTTTTGAAGTCTTTTAAAAAATTTTTTTGGGGCGGTTTTTAAAATAAACAAACCTTTAATTGGGGTTTTTTCCGTATGGGGTTTTAAAAATATGAAACAGTTGAAAAAAAGATTGTAAAAACTGCCCAAATCGGGGGCATTTTTAACACCCATTGTCGTGATTTTTTGTTTTTTTAAAAAGTACTGTTAGTTAAATAACAACGTTCAAGGACAAAAAACCCATCAAAAAATTTTTGCAGAAGATAACATTTTTTTATGACTGTTTTTAAAATTTTTTAGTGAAAAGGAAATAAAAAATTTGGAAGGTTCTTGGCAGCAAGTTCAAAAAAGGGTTTTATGAATTTTAATTTGGGGGGAAAAGGGTGGAAAACCCTTTGGGGTTTCTTTTGGGTCCATAACATTTTTTCCAAATTTGTGAATTGGGTTTTGGAATTATATTAAAATTTGGATTATAAATTTTTTAATAATTCTATTTAAAAGAAATTTTTTTTTCCCGATGCATTATTCCCCTTCCCCCCGATATAAATTTTTTTCATTTATATAAAAAACTTATGAAAAAAAACTTTAAAATTTAAAATTTAAAACAAAATCTTCTTTTTTTTTACTTTTAATCCGTTAATTTTAAAAATTTCCTTTTTAAAATGGATTTTAAGGGTGTTGAATAATTTTTTTCTTTCTGCATTTCCCAAAAAGTATGTAAAAATATCCCCGAAAAAATTTATTTGGATTTCTTTTAAAATTTTCTTTTCCGACCGTGCTTTTGGGTTTTAAGTTGTTTTATTTTGTGATGAAGTGTTTTTTTAAAAATAATTTTTTTGTCGTCAAAAATTTTTGTTTTGGGTTGGGAAATATGGAAAATTTTGATGGAACAGCCCCCGCAACTGTACAAATACAGGAATAGCTGGAAAAAAGTGCTAATGCCCGCTTTAGCAAAACCCAAAATACCTGGGTGTAATATATAATCCAGGGATTACTCTCCCACAAAATTTTTTAAATTTTTTTGTAACAAAAGCTAGTTTAGTTAATTTAAAAAATTAAATTTATCTATTATTTTTTTATTCCCTTATTAGAAATTTAAAATTTTTTTTACTCATTTATATAATTTTTAAAATTTTTATTTTCTAAATTAAATTTTTTTCAAAATCGCAAACGGGAACCCCAAATTTAAATTTTTTTATTGTAACCTTTTTCCCTTTTACTAAAGCTTGTTTTTTTTTTTTTTAGTCCCCGGCTTAAAAACTTTTTCCCATTCTAAAAACTTTTGTTTTTAGTAGGTTTAAAATTTTTTTTTCAAAAAAGAACCTTGAATTATTTATCAGTTTAAAACTTTTTAAAAGGGGTATGTTTGGGGTTTTTATTATTAATTTTATAAATTTTTAAAAATTTTTTTTTTGTCCAATTTGGTGTATTTCCTTTTTTTAAAAAAGTCTTTTAATTTAAATTAACGAACTCGACACCCAAATTTTTAAAATTTTTCTTTTCTCTTTGGTTTTTTTTAAATCCCCATAAAATTAAAGTAAACAGTACCTTTAATTTTAATTTTTTTCTAGCTTCGGTTGTGTCATTTTTTTTCTAGAATGTTTTTTTTTTTTGTTAAAATTTAATAACCCTATCCTGTAAAAATTTTCTAAAAAAGTATAAGTATTATTTGCTTAAAATATTTTCCCCATTTTTCTTTTTTTTAAAACTTCTATTAAAACTTTTTTATACAAGGCCTTTTCCCTTTATTAAAAGTAAGGGTAAATTTTTAATCTTATTTTTTTATTCAAAAATGATTCAAAATTTTTATTTTAAAATTTTTTTTTCCCCCTTTAAACCCACCCAAAAAATTTACTGGTTTAAACGTCCCCTTTGAAAAATTTTTTTTTCAAAGGGTTCTAAAGATTTTCCCCGTTTTTAAATTTTTTAATGGAAAAAACCCCCCGCATATTTATTTAAAAATTTTCAATAACGGTTTAAAAAAGTATTTTATCCTTTATTATATTTTGAAAAAAAATTGCATGTCCCAAATAAATCAACTGACCAATAAACATCAATATCATTTACTATCACCCCTTCTTTTTCCCAAATTTTCTTTTTTTAAATTTGGGTTTTTGAAAATTTTTCGCCCAAAATTTATCACTCCATGTGATTGGGGGGATACCTACCCCCTTTTCCCGTTTTTTGACTTTTGGGTTTTTTTCCCCAACCAAGTGTGTATTTCCCTTTTATTGGGTTTGGGTTTTTCCCAAATAAAAAGGTTTTTTCAATCTTTTTTCCAAAGTTTTTTTTTAGTTTTTTTTAAAAAAGGGAAAGGGGATTTTCTTATCACATTACCCTTTTTTACCACTGGGCATAAAAAAAGTCATGGTCCATACATACGCATCCGTTCGTTGGGCAGGAGGGGTTCCTTATCTAAAGGAAATTTTCCCGGTCCCAAAAGTTTTAAACCTGGAAGTGTTTAAAAAATTTTTTAGGTAATTAAAAAGGGAACATTGCTTTTTGAAAATCTAAATTACCTGCTTTATAGTACTTTTAAAAAGGAAAGGGGGGGGGGGGGGGGGTTTCGTTTTTTTTCCCCAAGAGAACAGGGGAACTTTTATCATTTTTCTCCCTTTTTTGTTTTAATTTTAAAAAGGGGGTTTTTATTTTCAGTAAATTTTCTTTTTTTTTCAAACAATAAAATTTTATTCTGGGAAAAATCATCCTTTTCAAATGTTTTTAAAATTATTTTTAAAAAAAATAATGTTGTTTTAATTCAAAATAAGTTTAAATATCTTTACATTTTATCAATAAAAAAAAATCTGTCAAAAAATTTGCCAAAAGGGTTTTTCAAGTTTGGTTTGAACACTGCCCCATTTCTGTTTTCGTGGCAGGGTTTTGGCAAAAATTTGGAGAAGTGTTTAATCATAATTTACTTTAAAAACTATAAAACCTTTTTTTTTTTTTTTATTTTTTAAATTGGCGGCATTGGTTAGTTTGGGCCGGGGACGAATGTTAAATTTTGGTGAAATAAGGGG